>NC_056737.1:1523399213-1523674213 GCF_019279795.1 Protopterus annectens | reverse complement strand
TTAGTTTGCCACAATACTGTACTGTGCAGGTATCACATGCACCACAGAGGTTATCCGGAGGTTATATGGGTAAAGTGTATGTGGAGGTGGCTGACATCAGACAGCATGCTTCAGTATGCCAATGGGGGTTGCAGTGAGTGCAAATGTGGTCAAAAGCATCATATACCACACACACAGACACAGGGTGCCAGTACTGACATGCATGTCTGCATTGCTTCATGGGTGCGTAGTGGTTGACTGTGCCAGAAGGCTATACAAGGCTAGATGAAGGGTATACCTTGGAATCAGGCTACATAACAATGGTCTGCAGTGTGGCTCAGGGGTGTAGTGTCTGGATTGGCCCACACAGGTGGGTATTGTATTCACCATCCAGTCACATGGGTAATTATTGTGTGTGGTCATTGCTGTTCAATGCTTGCCATGTATGTGTTCTTTAGGCCATGACATGGACGCTGTCTGGGATATGCACACATCCCACATGCACGTACAGTGACATGTGGAACTGTATCTGGGATGTCTGGCTCATGTTGTGTACACAGAGTGTTATAATCAGATGTGCCTGTCCTGGCCTCATGTGCTGGGAACAGGTAATGGACAGCAGGTTGACCCTGCACCTACATTGATAGCATGATACAGGTATTCCCTGGTGTCAGTGGCATCTGTCCATACAGGGCATGTGTATAAGGCATGGTATGTCCTTTGTGGTCACATAAGATGGCACCACAGGTGTTGCAGGCATCCAGTGGGGAGCATAGTGAAAGCACATTGTATGCATGAACGTGTATATTTTACTGATGGACAGGGTGCCATGCCCTCTATTGTCCACTGAAATCCCACCATGGTTACTATCTGTGGGCAATATGCAGGGTACTACCAACATAGCAGTTGTTGCCTAGGCAAGTGTGATTGTGTATGAGACATGGGTTGAGAGTTTTTTCTGTGTAATACAAGGTTTGCAAACTTTGTTCACCAGGCCTTGATGTCACATGTAGGGGTATGGATTGCCACCCCAGCCTCTTGGCTATTTCACATCTGTTATCCTTGCAAGGTGGACATTGTGACATATAATACGGCCACCATAGAAGAAATTTGCAAAACCCACTCCACAATGAGTCCAGTTATTACACACTAACAGCCACCTCCACACATGATGCAAATCAAACACACACACGCACACACGCACACA
Source organism: Protopterus annectens (assembly GCF_019279795.1). Classification (NCBI taxonomy): domain Eukaryota; kingdom Metazoa; phylum Chordata; order Ceratodontiformes; family Protopteridae; genus Protopterus; species Protopterus annectens. The sequence continues at coordinate 1,523,673,027 of NC_056737.1, read as the reverse complement.
CACACACACACACACACACACACACACACACACACACACACACACACAAAATGTTTGGGATTAGAACTCCTACCTAACTAGTTTCTTACACTACAGCATTACGCAGTTATAGGATGCACCACGGAGATTACTAGAGTACTCCTTCCCCACAGGTGTATTTCACAGTGAATGAAATCAGAAGGCTTGCCAAAGGAGGGTATTTGGATTGTAGTGAGTGTGACTAGCCTAAAACGTATTGCTCCCCACACAGACATAGAAACCCATACACAAACATCCACACTTGCCATGTATGGGAATAGAACTCCTACTAAAGTATTATATTATGCTACATTACACAGTTATAGGGCATGCCATGGAGATTACAGGGCTGCACCTTTCCTAAAGGTGTATTTCACAGTGAATGACATCAGCAGCCTTGCCAAAGTAGGGCATTTGATCTGTAGTGAGTGTGACTAGCTTAAAATGCATTGCTCCCTACCAAACAAAGGAACACACATACAAACATCCACACTTGCCATGTGTGCGACTAGAACCCCTACCAAAGTACTATATCACACTAGAGCATTATGCTGTTATAGGATGCACCACAGAGGTTATTGGGCTACATCTTTCCCAAAGGTGTATTTCACAGTGAATGACATTGACAGCCTTGCCAAAGTGGGGCATTTGAATTGTAGTGTGTGTGACTAGCCTAAAAAGCATTGCTCCCTATACAGACAGAGGCACATACATACACACACACACACACACACACACACACACACACACACACACACACACACACACACACACACACACACACACAGTTGCCATGTCTGGGATTATAACTCCTGCCTAACTCATTTATCACACTACAGCATTATGCAGTTATGGGAAGTGCCACGGAGTTTATTGGGCTACACCTTCCAAAAGGTGCATTTCACAGTGAATTACATCAGCAGCCTTGCCAAAGTAGGGCATTTGATCTGTAGTGAGTGTGACTAGCCTAAAATGCATTGCTCCCTACACAAACAAAGGAATACACACACAAACATCCACACTTGCCATGTTTGGGGTGAAATTACCTACCAAAGTACTATATCACACTATGGCATTACGCTGTTACAGGACGCACCACAGAGATACAGGATGCACCACAGAGATTACTGAGCTACAAATTTCCCAATGGTGTATTTCACAGTGAATGACATCAGCAGCCTTGTCAAAGTAGAGCTTTTGAATTGTAGTGAGTGTGACTAGCCTAAAAAGCATTGCTTCCTACACAGACAGAAACACACTTTCACACAGTTACCATGTCTGGGATTAGAATTCCTAACCAACTAGTTTATCACACTACAACATTGCACAGGTTAAGGACACACCACATAGATTACTGGGCTACTCCATTCCCAAAATTGTATTTTAAGGTGGATGACATCAGCAGGCTTGTCATAGTAGGGCTATGGGGAGGGCAGTGTGTGTGCATGGGCCATAACCTATTCATCTAGAGATTGACACACCACATGCAGGCACAGGCAGGGTTATATTCCGCAGGTGCATGTATACAGCTGCTAGATGACTACTGCCTTGTACAGTCATGTTGTACAGCTAGCACTTGCACCACATAGTCTGTAATGCTGATGGATACCAGTGGCTAATGTTTGCACTGAGTGACATTTACACATCATGTGGTTGTAGCCATTTGGCTGTGTGCTGGGTGGGACAGGCCTCATGATGGATGGCTCTTTCTCACAGTCACTCTCTTCCACACATCTATATATGTCTACTTTTGGCATATTATAGTGTGTTGTCCTTGAATGTATGTCTGTATTCCTATCCAGTGTGTGCAAAGCATGACTGATGTGTATGGTCCACTGTTGTCTGCAGAAATTGCCTTCATTTCACTGTGTGTGTGCGCATGCCCAGTATGCCCTTCTGTACTGAATGGGTGGATCCATTCCAGGTAGTTTGTACTTCAGTGCAGACCTTTGTGTTATACACCTACAGGTAGCAAACTGTTTCTGCAGGGTATCCGTAGATCATTTGGCAATATGGGGTCAAACTGTGCAAGGGGTAGTGAGTGTGTACTGTAGGTGATTGTGTCTGTGCTGCTTCTGCTAGATGGTACTGGTGATAGCAGAGATATTCAGACATGTGTACTGTTATACACAGTGATGTTTTATGCCCTCAAGTACTGTCATGTGGACATTCTTGCTCACAGTGATGCCCTGGGGAGCAAGGGTGAATGCAGCTGTGTCCAGTATTGTGGGCAAATGCCTATATATTCATGGGAAGTTATACCATTCTGGAGGGGGAGTTGCAGACACTTGCTGCTGGATCTGTGTATCTGGTTCAGCACCTTGGTACAGTGCTGGCAGAGGATCCCATACTTGTACATCCATCGACATGGCAGTATGGCCTTATCTTGCTATGGCAATACCTCACAGCTGTACAGACTCACACAGGTTACCCAGAGGCAGAGGTCATAAGACAGGACATTACCCCTATTGTGGTGTACGGGCAAGTTTGTAGCCACCCATTTATGTGATTGCATCCAGTGATAGTGTGTGCACACAGCTGTCTGTCGGACCTTGCACATTCCATGCTGCCCATGCTCCCACCCCATCCTCTATTATTCTATCGTCTTACAAACATTATGCATACATTCTCTGATAATTTCCCTAAGGTTATCACCTCATCACAGCTGTGTTTTGGTGTCTGTCCACAGTTCATGCAGTGTAACATGGTGGACATGTTACTGTGGTTTATCCACATGGCTGGCATATGGCTTATGTCGAGTTTATTATGTTGTTATTTGGGTGTCCATAACATAACATGTATTGGCAGTATGTGTTACACACAGGCCTTTGGCAGAGGCCTGTAGGCCATTTGGTGGTGATGAGGGCCAGATGTGGCAGGCCGTTGCATTCTGTCAGTCTTACAGTCCCAGATCGCCATACAGTATATTCCCCTGGGGTGACAGGGTAGGTGTGATAGATGTTCATGCCAATACTTTCTATCAGAATTGATCAGGTGGTGTGGATGCTGGCAGGGTGCTACCTACAGCTAGGGACCCACCTGCATGGGACACCTGCACTGCATGCTGCATTCTTTCGCAATTGCCATATACAGGTGGGGGTCATATTGTACCCATTCCCAACAGCAGGGATAAGACCAGAGAGGTACCTGTGTGTGGTGTTTGTGTGAGCTGGGTGCATGTGTGCTATGCACCCTACTTATATCTGTTGCACAGATATGCATGGGGCATTCCAGTTATGCTGGCATGTGCAGGTACATCAGCTGTTTCCCAATACAACAGTCCTATCACCTTTGTGATCTGCAAGTGTTCAGGCAGATGACACTTATATTCCTTACTACAGGCCCAGATAATGTGATGCATACCTGTATGTACAATTCCAAGGGTGTGTCCATTTCACAGTTACACATTATATACTGTGTCTGGGATACGTTCCCCTGTGTACTGCTTGTATATCTAGCCCAACAGCCATGTCATGTCATGTCAATCTTTCAGATGGTGACACATATTACCACCATACATTTACAATGGCCTACTGCTAGCATGTGTTATACTGGTGGGTATTGTCTTTGGCACTGCAGTTGTGAGGACTTGGCCCTGTCATCAGCAGTAGTGGGCAATGGTAACCAGGTCATACCTCAACATGTATACATACTGACCACTCTCACACAGTATGAAACACACACCAACCTAACACACATACCTGCATATTGTACAAATGCTACAATCTATTCTGCTACCTTGGCCACCTATGGGCATCTGTGCTCCACTGGTATTATACCTACACATATATGTTACTACATTTCTACATAGAATTGGGGCGGGCACACCTGACTGTTACTACATGTCTACATAGGATATGGGGGGCACATCTGACTGTTTCTACATTGCTACACAGGATTGGGGGGCACACCTGACTGTTACTATATGTCTACATAGGATATGTTGGGGGCACACCTGACTGAGTCTACATTGCTACACATGATTGGGGGGGGCACACCTGACTATTACTACATTTCTACATAGGATTGGGGGCACACCTGACTGTTACTACATGTCTACATAGGATTGGGGGGCACACCTGAATGTTATTACATGTCTACATAGGATATGGGGGGCACACCTGACGGTTTCTACATTGCTAAACAGGATTGGGGACACACCTGACTGTTACTACATTTCTACATAGGATTGGGGGGTACACCTGACTGTTACTATATGTCTACATAGGATTGAGGGGCACACCTGACTGTTTCTACATTGCTACATATGATTGGAGGCACACCTGACTGTTATTACATTTCTACATAGGATTGGGGGAACACTCCTGATTGTTACTACATGTCTACATAAGATATGGGGGGGGCACACCTGACTGTTTCTACATTGCTACACATGATTGGGGGGCACACCTGACTGTTAATACATTTCTACATAGGATTGGGGGCACACCTGACTGTTACTACATGTCTACATAGAATATGGGGGGCACACCCGACTGTTTCTATATTGCTACACAGGATTGAGAGGGCACACCTGACTGTTACTACATTTCTACATAGGATTCGGGGGGCACACCTGACTGTTACTACATGTCCACATAGGATGTGGGGGGCACAGCTGACTGTTTTTACATTGCTACACAGGATTGGGGGGCACAGCTGACACTTGTACACATTTGCTATGACTGTACTGGTATCTCAGGTACTCCATTTCATTTTGTTTTTTTAACATACAATGCTGACTAGAGGCATATCAGTGTACTACAGGTCTTATGTTTGGTTGACCTGCATATTAGTTTTTGACTTCCTACCCTTCAGAACTAACATCTCACTGCCTGACCTGATGTAGTCTGTCTCTGTAGGCCAGGGGGGAGGTTATTCATAGGCATCATTCAAAGGCCTTAGCACAGCCTTTGTTTGTGTTTGTCTACACCTGTCATGCTGGCTGTGACTGGTGTTGGGTATGTGGACCTCCCTGACTGGCATGTGTATGTCATATGGACACACATGTGGCCCAGCACATTTCCTCCAGTGGGTTTTGTCACTATTTTAGTACTGGCTACTATGGTGACACCAGTATTTGTTACAGCTCTCATGCTGCCACTATGGGTGTCTACTATCTGCTGGCATCCCATTCAGCCACCTGATTGCCTTGCATGCTCACATCCATACCATAGATACAGGTTACAACATATACTACTACATTCGGCAAATGGTAAGTTGAGTGCCTTACCTTGTGGGTGTGCCAGTATTGAGGGTGGTGCTGGAGGGCTGCCTATGTCGACTGCACATAGTACACTCCCTACACATGGTTGAGCACAGGTAATGTCATGTTTGGCATCCCTTTTACTGTACGTGCGAGTCAGAGAGAGGTTTCATTCCCTGGGTCCCTCCTGTGTCAGCGTATGTGCTATGCGTTGCCTCTTTGCCAAGGTCAGGGCATACTGGGGTCACCTCCTTCTGCCTACTAGGGCAGGCTCAGGTTGTTCCTACTCTGAGTCACTCTGTGCCTGTACAGGCCTTGGCAATGGTGGGGGGTTGTGTGGCCCTGCCCCGTGCTGTTCCTGCTGCAGCTGTTTTCACAGGATCATATTGTGTAGCATGGCACATATGATGACAATTTGAGTACATGTAGCTGGTGAGTACTGCAAGGCTTCACCGGATGTGGCCAGGCACCAGAACCATGACTTGAACATCCCAAACACACACTCTATTATGATTCTGGTCTGTGCATGTGCCGCATTATGGAATTCTTGTTCAGGTGTGTGTGCATTTCTGATGGGTGTCATCAGCCACAGCTCCAGTGCATAACCTGCATCCCCCACTATGTGACAGTAAGGCATGTCCCCATTGGCAAATCTCTGATACAGCTGCGTCAGGTGCCAGATGTGGGAATTGTGATAGCTTCCAGGGCAGCCAGTGCACACATTCATTATTATGCCCTGGGCATCGCACATGTCCTGGAAGTTGATGGAGGGGAAGCCCTTGTGGTTGATGTAGACCATACCCTGCTCACCGGGTGGTGCTTTTTTGCATATGTGTGTGCAGTCTACAGCACCCACTACCTCAGGGTATTCTGCTATTTAGTGGAAGAGATGCCTATTGCTGGCCAATGCCTCACAGGTGTTGGGGAAATATACTTGCTCAAGGCATGTGCTGACATGGCATCCAAGAACTGGTGGAGTACCCTGGATGCTGATGCCTGTGAGATCCCCATGATATCCCCAGTTGGCCTTTGGAAGGTACCATTTATCTAGTATTCTTAGGCCTACACTTACCTTGGTATCCACTGGGATGGGTTCCCCTCTGTTAGTTCTGTGTGTGAGGCGTGGCTGGCACAGCTCAACAATTTGCTGTAGGAGGTCCCTGTCCACCCTATAGCACTCCACTATCTCCAGCTCATGTAGCCCCTGGTAGGTTACTCTGGGTCTGTACACTCTTCTCTGTCTTCTCACTGTGGGTTGGTCGACAGCATTCACATCTTCACCACCCTCAGCCTCTTCCACATGTTGTTGTACGATAGCTATTGCAGCCCCTATCATTTTGTTGTTTTTGTTTGTTAAAAGTTCCCCGCTTGTACACACCGGTGGTGTAGAGTATGTGGGAAAAAACAGAGGGATAGATGTTTGCATAGCTTGTAATAGTGTTCTGGTCTGGGTTGGTCTAATGCCTGTGTAACTGGCTGATTCTGATACATTTCACCTGCTAGCTATGCTAGTTCTCCTAGATTACCTTCTTACTGCTGTTTTCCCTTCCCATTGCCTTCCTGTTTAAGCCTGTGGGTGCACTGTGCAAACACAGTGCTGAAATGTGCACAGAGCTGCTATTTCCTGGTTTACTTTTTTATGTTTAAAACCTAGTACGTGGCTTGCACACCAGCTTAGGCAATGTAAGGAGTGCTAGGCAGCCTCAGACACACACCCTTGCTTATCTCTACTAAGCTAAGGGCAAACCCGAGCCACAGGGCTCCAATCGGATAACAGTATGCCTGACACCCCCCATGATGTCAGCTAACTCCTAGGCTTGCACCAAGTTATCCCTGCTCTTACACTGGTGGGTGCTGACTAGCATGCAGGGGAAATCTGGGATTCAGTATCATTCCCCTCATTTGCATAGGATTGCCTGCTAATGCATAGTTACAGGTCCCACACTGTGTCACCCCCCTTAGCAATCAGTATTCACTGGCCATGTTGTCTTCTGCCTGCCATTGAATATAATGGCAAAATAGTGATTTTGGTTAGAATGCTTATTTTAGGTTTATTTTTTTATTTTTCGCCCAATCACGTTTGTTCGCTACTGCCCCACTCTTAAACAGCCGAGATCGGCTAAAAAAAAATAAAAGTTGATTTTTTTTTATTTTTGCAATTGGTTTCCATGCCAATGGCCTTATATTTGGCCACTGGCATGCTTCCTACATAATATCCACCCTTTATTTGGAGCTGTCATGGCTCTGTTTTGTAGTTTGCAGAAATGTACTCCGTTACTGGCAGAATACATTTCTGCAGATTGCACTAGTCCTGCACAGCCGGCTTCCAGCTTCCTGGATCACATATTCACCTCATTTGCATGGATTTCACCTGCAAATGGGGTAATTTGCATACAGGGGCTGAGTCTGTGCAGGACTAGTGCAGGAGTGCTCATGCACGTCCCTACAGCTTATTCCTGGATCGCACGGCAGACATATTGCCTGCTGGAGCTCCTGCACTAGTCTTGCACACCATGCAGAGCTTGCTGAATCCAGGGGTCTCTCAAACACACACACACACACACACACACACACACACACACACACACACACACACACACACACACACACACACATACACACACACACATGTGCACAATAAATAAAATAAAGAACTCTGGAAAATAATTTGCAGTAGCCAGGATTCTGTCTTAGCAAAATCCTTGACTGAGTTCTGGTGTGCAGCCTTGCACTGGCCCATGTACTATAATGGGTTGTTCATTCATTCATTCCCTCACTGCTATTAAATTGGACATTTTAAGGATCTGCATAAATACTTTTTGAAAGGAGAAATTACATGCTTTGTTTTTTGGAAAATTGATGCTAAATGGAAGTATGGACAAAGGCTATGTTTATATCTCAATATGTGATATATGCTCTGATTGTGGAGGAAAGATGTTGGAACAGAAACTTCATATTCATTGCACATGTATTGGACTCTCGATATTTATATTTCAGCTTGATCATCAGGCAAATGGAGCAGGTGCACAGAATACTCTGGTAGAATGGCTATAATTAAATTGAGGTACAATGTATAAATAAGATGATCTAAGCTTACAGTTACATGGATTCTCATTTTACCTTCTCCACAGACATTCTGTGTTGACTTGAGGTTTAGCTCAGATGATTACTGCTATGTGAAAACAATGACCTTCTTCGCATAATCCTGAATGCAATCCCTTCAGTCTTCTCTTGTAAACTGCATGATTTTGACCTAATGACTTATTGAAATACTGCTGTTGGGTTACATAGATTCATAAGTAGTTACTAGGATATTGGCCCAAGAGCCATTTTAAGACTAGCCAATCCAAGCTTACCACAAAGTTATGAAAATATTGCTGCCATGTATCAATACTCTAAGGAATGTTATGCTTATGATATAGGCTTGTGCACATCAAGCATTTAGAGGCTGCCCTTGTCCATTAGGGACAGATGTGCCAAATCAGGGATACATTTGAAATTTCCCATCCATTGGTCCAAGTTACATTTGAATAGGGTTAAGGATGCCCTTAGCTTCATATAGATGGGAAGCCTGTTCCAGAGAAGAAGTGATCTTTGAGACACACATCTGTCCATCCAACATGTCCTGTTTATGTCACAGACAAGGTTTAAGTTCTTAGACTGGGTATTTCCAATGTTATTTATTTTGTGGATGTGCAACAGATCTAACAGTGTGGGATCAAAGAATGCCTTGTAGGCTGAGCATAGATCATTACACATCAGTCTCTAGTTGACTGAGCATAGGAATGGAGCTGTAAGACACTCCAAATAGGACTTGTTGCTTCCTGCATGTATTCTTTTTGTAAGGAATCTCTTTTGTCTTTCAAGCTGTTGCAAGTGCCTCACCAGGTACATACCAAAGGGAGTGTTGAACTCTCAGTGACTGATTTGATGAGAGATGAGTACAGTAGAATGATACCCTTACTTATAAGTTGTGCAGTGTAGAATTATTTTCTCACCTCAATAGACACATGGTGGTCAAAACTCAGGTTATTGTCAAAATGTTTTCTTCAGGTCCCTGATCACTGGGTGTACATTTAGGGTGTGTATTATCAACATGGCAATTTCCAGGGGTGGCCATCTTTCCAAAGGATACTATTATGCATATTTTTGCATTGAGCAGTAGCATCAGTTGTTTGTCTTAGGCACTCTTGGTCAGCCAAATGCCCATGATGCTTGCCTTGACTTCAGGGAAGTATATACCAAAAAAAATAGATAGACCTCAGCACCAGTCCCTATGGGACTCTGCTAGTCACAGGCCTAACTTCTTGTTCCCTCTCAGTGAGCTAGCTAGCTATCCATTGGTTGACATATGGGTTTATTACAATTTTTTTAAGTTTGTCTACAATGTCTGAATAAGGTATTATGTCAAATGGCCAGTGTGAGGTAGGCAATTTACACTGTGTTACCCTGATCCATAGCTTTAGTGCCCTTCTCACAGAAGTCCATCAAGTTAAGTTGGCATGTCTTTACCAAACCCTAACTGGGTATCGTCTACTGTCTGTAGGTTTCCTATATTATTGTTTATCAGATCCATGCTAATTCTTCCATGGCCTTGCATATGACACTAGTCAGACTTATGAGCCTACAGTTCCCTGGGTCCATTGATGGCCCTCCCTTGTGTAGAGGGATAAACATTGTAGTCCTCCATTACTTTGGCACAAAGTTTATCTGGAGGCTTTGGTTAAAAAGATATTCTAGCAAGTCTGACAAGTCATGTTTCACGCTATTCAGGAGACATCCTGAGATAATATCAGGGCCTATCAAAGCCGTGTTTTTGGTCTTACATAGTGCTTCCTTGTGATGGTTGGTGGAGAAATGGTAGTGAGTGTTTCCTGGGGTTGACTGGGGGTGATAAATGGGTAAAATTGGAGCTATATTTATCAGCCAGCAGATTTGCTATATCCTCTAACTCCATATAGGTGGTTACATTCACTATTAGTTCAACACATTGCTGGGTGTTGCCTTTAAGGTTGTGGACATGGAGAAATCCTTATGGTTGTTTTTAGCTTGGAAGGATATTTTTATCTTAAATTTGGCTTTGGTGGATTTAATTCATTCCTTGAGTTGTCTTTTCAGATTGATGAAGAAGGTTTTGCCTTGCTACTCAATGCACTTCCTGTTTTTGGAGATGATTTTGTTTTGTTATATAACATATTCATACTGGGATTCCACAAGTTTGGCTTGCTTTTGAAGGTTGCTGATATCTATTTTGGTTACATTCAGCTGTTTCTGTGAAACTATTTACATGATTGTGCAGGGTTTTTGTGAACAGTTCTGAGAATGGTGTTCTCAGCATTTGAGTGGAACTTGGAGTTTTGCTCGACTGTCTCTTACTAGGATGTAGTAAGCCTTGGAATAGTTTTTAAATATTCCAGTATTAGCTGGGGTCCTAGGCTTAATATTTATTCAAAGGAGACAGCTTTGTGGTCTGACCTGACCAATGACAACTTTAACCTAGGAGGGGGAGTGCATATTTCCCCTATGTTTGTTAGAACCAGGTCAAGGATATTTGTGCCACTGGTGGGAGTGCAGACTAGCTGTTCAAGAGTTTGTGTTATCAAAGCCCAGGAATCTCTGGGCCTGCATATTTGAGGTCACATATTATTTCCAGTTAATACTGGAATTATTAAAGTCATCTGTGATTATTGCACTGGATTGAATGGGAACTGTTTCTAGTACATTCAAGTACATACTATGGGCTTCCTGGTTCATGAAGGGTGACTTATAGCTTGCAAGGATATGACATGCGGCTTTACTTACGGGAAGTTGGATGTGGAAAAACTTGTGTGTGTGTCATACTGTTTGACTGGCATTGAGGTTTGTTGAAGTTTAATATAAATTGAGACTCTTCCATAGACCCTACCTGTGCTGTAGCTGGTCTGAATGTGTGGAAGATATTATAGCCTTATACTGCCAGGATGTCCTCTGCAGGTTTAAACTAATCCTGGGATTCAGAAAGCAGCTGTGCAGGAATAAGCTATTCCTGCATGGCAGGGACCATTCCTGTTCAGCACGGCAGCATGCCATGCATATTTATAAAGGCATGCTGCTATGCTCTAAAACGGACATGGTTCCATGTATGAGCACTGGGAGGTGTCTGAGAGCAGAGCTGTCTCAATACACATGCCCTCTGCACTTCAGAATTGCCTTTTGGCAATTAAAATTGAGTGAGAATGCTCATAAAACCCCCAAACCATCATTATAACAAATCTGGTCAAAGGCATAAGGGACAATTTCCTTACCAAGTCAAAAGTTGTTAGGATAACACAGGTAGCATAAGCACATAGCACACACCTCTCAACCTGTCAGAGTAAGGAATGTGGACAAAGACAAAAGGGACAATTGTCCCATAAGCAGAAAAATGATAAAATAACAGGTTCAGCATTAGCAGGGATATTCTGAAAGGAATAGATAAAATAACACAACAAAAATTATTTTTTTTTATAAAAGCGATAACGTTTAAGCATAGCTGCATGGGTGTGCCCGATGCTTAGCTACACTTAGTCCAGCTTAAACAGCAAAAGAAGTTAAATAGCAAGAGACATCCAGCAAAAGCAGTATTGCAATAATGTAGTGGTTAGAGTATACGCTTTGTAAGCAACCATTCCCGGTTCAATCCCTAAAATAACAATTGGCATTTTACATGTAAAAGCAGTACATAAACATTTCTTTTTATTATTAGCTACTAAATAACATATATTTGTTAACCAGAGTACTGCATTAGGTCCAGATGTGAGGTGTCAGTTTAATAAAGTAGTGAAACGTCCCTATAAACACAAATGCCGCATACAGTATAATTACACATGAATAAATGTAATGGAAGCACATTGGGGGATCATACAGTATAATCACACATGAAAAAAAGTTACAGAAGCACCAAAGCCCAATAAACTTCTTCTTAAAAGTCTTGGAATAAAAATACTTCTCCGTTGATAAAGACAAACCTTTAATGCGAACCAACAGTTAAAAATGCACGGCAGGTAAAACACTTCTTGTTAGTAGAATCCAAAAAAAGCAAGGTATAAATCAAGCGCTTTCACCCGTTCCTATGACGGGCTTTTTCAAGATAAACTGTCAACATTTCTTTGCTTGCTTAAATACAATGCTAAAGATACAATTAATCAATTAAAACAATTATAGCATTCCAATTAGGTCCTTTGTTAAATAGTACTTATTACTGTTTAAAGGAGAATCACTACTATAAGCATTTAGTTCCCATAAATTTTCGTCAGATAGTTTCTTTATCAGATAGTTTTTTTATTATTAAAAAGTGCTTATATTGTAGTAAATTCCGTTCTCTGTTATTTGTACTTGTGGACCAGTAATATTATGTAAAACAATGTGCTAAAACAAACATTTATTGCTTTGGTTACTATTAAGATTCTTCTGCAAGTGCTTATATTTATATAAAAAGTTTTGTTGTGTAAAAGCACCTCCGCTGTCATATTGTCCACAGCGGGTAGAATTAAATCAAGGAAATAAATGTTGGGTCTTGTATAGATCTAAATACCATTAAACCTTATTTTACACTCTGTATGTTTTTTGTTACCCTTTATTACAACAAATCTGTTAATGTGTTTAGTACATCCTTCTGTACGGTTATAGTATGTGTTACCGTTTACACGATCGCCAACCACCTAATGTTTGTTCGTGCCTGTTATTGTTCATTAAAAGAGTTTAATGTATTTTTAAGTGTTGATAATATTAAATTAATGGTTATTATTCCTTGACATTCTCACTACTGGGTCTTCATAGAATGAATAAAAACTTTAAATTAATATTTCTTATTCAATCGGACCATTTGTTGTTCGTCTTGCAGGGAAGACAGGGGTCGGTTCTGGTGTTTTTACTTAATGCTTCAGTATTATAATATTATTATGACAGTAAGCAACCTTTGCTTAAAAAAATCATTTAAAACTTGTACTAAAGGTTCTAAAAAGTGTCCGTTAAATACTATGTTATTTATGTATCTACGAACATGCACGTAGGTAGAACAGTATTATATTAGTTAAATTACAACTACATTAAATACATTGTTACTAATAGGCACATAAATAAATGAATAAATAAATAAATATATATAAATGCATATTTGATATCTATTAAAAACCTTAAAAAATGTACTTATATTTGGGGTAACCATAAATATTAAAAATGTTAACTGTGGATATTTTCTAATATATGAATATTTTGTCAATAAATTATTATTTCATTTAAAATTAATTAGGAAAGAGTCTATGATAAAATAATTAATAACAAATATAATAATGTTATGAATACATTCAAATTAAATGTGAGAGTGTACTCTTAATTAATAAAGAGTTATTAGTGCAAAAAAATTTTTAATCCTAAAGTGCACCTGGCATATTGATTAAAAGACTTTGGCCCACCTATTAAACATACACTATTATGTTAAAATTGAGTTGAACTACTTCTATGAAATCAATGCGTCAGTTGAAATACATAAATATATACTTGAACCCCTTTATTTCTTACTAAAAAAATTAAAATATTAAATTACAACTAATTATTACTTGCCAAAACTCAATATATGAATTGTTAAAATATTATAAATTTTTATTTATAATTTTGCCCTTCTTAATTTAAGGAGGCTTGAAATACTAATAGCTTCATTGAGTCCTGGGGGTTTTGATGCATTTAATCTAAGTTGCCAATTCAATTCTTTAAATTCGATAGTAGCTTCCCAGTCTCCCCCTCTAGGATTAAGGGGAACCTGCTCAATAACTAAAAATTTTAATGTCATGTTGGGGCACTTGGTGAGATGTTTAACAAAAGCATTTGTTTCTTTCTTTTTCCGAATGTCATACATATGCTCGTAAATTCTCTTACGTAGTGTTCTTTCAGATTTGCCTATGTAAAAACTGTCACATTCCTGACAAATTCCTAAATAAATTATACCTTTTGATCCACAGTTATAATAACTTGTTGGTTTTAAAGAAAATTTTCTTGATTTAATATAGTAAGCATTGCTTTCAACAATATAAGAACATTGTTTGCAACTATTGCATTTGTGTGTTCCAATCCTACCACCTTTATTACCAGATTGTGTTGGTGGTTGATTTTCAAACATATTTTTCAAATTGGCATTCCTTGCATTTACAAACATCGGTCTTTCTGGTACCCATTTTTTTATATCTTCATTTGTAGTCAAAATGGGCCAGTATTTGTTAACCATTTTCTTTAATTGATCAGTTTCATTGTTAAAAGTACAACTAAAAATAGTTTGAATAATGTAGTGGTTAGAGTATACGCTTTGTAAGCAACCATTCCCGGTTCAATCCCTAAAATAACAATTGGCATTTTACATGTAAAAGCAGTACATAAACATTTCTTTTTATTATTAGCTACTAAATAACATATATTTGTTAACCAGAGTACTGCATTAGGTCCAGATGTGAGGTGTCAGTTTAATAAAGTAGTGAAACGTCCCTATAAACACAAATGCCGCATACAGTATAATTACACATGAATAAATGTAATGAAAGCACATTGGGGGATCATACAGTATAATCACACATGAATAAATGTAATGAAAGCACATTGGGGGATGTCAGTGACAGTAAACAAATTTATAATATGTAATGAATGATGAATCAATGCCAAATAGCAGATAGTCTATAAAATGAAAAATAAGCAATGCTAAGCATAGCACAGCTCTGCTTACTAGGTGTAAGCATTGTGTAAATATGACTGCTAAGCAATGAGTAGCCCAGCTAAGTGGATTTGTCCATCGGTCAGCATTGCTGAACCTATCCCTTTAAGCACTGCCAACCATAGCTAAGCAGGTTTGCCCATAGCTTAGCTTAGCTCAGCATATTCAAAACCGTCCAATCACAGCAAAGGGTGGGAAATCGACCATATTTAAATCAAACAGGTGGGAATACAGCTCATAACTGGTTGCAGCTTCCCACTGTAGGCAGTATGGCAGGAGTTGGTGAGGGCATAAGCTTCTGTGTGCAGTGCTGGGGTATACAGGAGTCCAAGGTCATGGTAGGACTCCTGGTGTAAAACCATGATGAGAGACTACTGCAGGGCCAGTACCAAGGCTCCCAATATAAATCAGAAGCCTGGGGCCATCTCACTCATGATCTGACTAGTGCTACTGATATCCCTCAGACTGGTGAGCAGGTCTGGCACCACTATGCTGACTTGAAGTGGAGAAAGAGGGAGCTCTTGGATGAGTGTGTCCAAGAAGCAAGGCAGGGAGTTGATGTCCCAGCATTGTGTAAGTACTCATACTAATAACTGTTTACTAATGTCCAGCCTGTGTTTATGATGGATAGGTATGCCAAATTATATCTCTATTTCCCTTACAGCTGCAGCTGAGTGGGCTGTGAATCAGGAAGCTCATGCTAGTAGGCTGCAAAGGCTGTGTTGCGAGGCTGATGAGTAACAATCCTACTTGTAGTAGTCATACCAAATAAATATAAAGTAATCAAAAGTCACCTGGCAGTATAAAAACTGTGTATGGGTTGTACTAAATAAACCAGACAATATGACAGTAATAGTCCCACATAGGTCATATTTAAATAAAACTGCCTAGCAATAAAACTCTAAATCAATCCTGGACTGGTTGTGTTTACTCTGGTATTGTATGGCATTTATTGTTGCATTCTCTGAATAGTAATGTGTTAATCACTGTTACCCACACTGTGCTACATAAAAAATGCCTAGGAATGTCTGTAAAAGGCTGTTGTAAGTACAAGATCAGATTGTACAACCAAGGGAGACTTAGACAGAAAACACAGAAAAGATAGACAGCAATATCCAAATAGCACACACTGCTGTGACTTAAATTGTATTTTTTAGCAGACACAGCCATGGTTCAAATCCTGGGAGTGGTAGTAACATGTATGCATAATCATACCTCTCAACTGTACAGATTTTCCAGAATGTCCAGATAATTGGCTCATATTTTCTGCCTGTTCCTGTGTCCCCCTGGCAAATCAGTAGGATGATCTCAGAATTATAGTCATGAAATAATGACATACATTTGATTTTCAGACCTCAAAACCATCAGAAAATTTATATTAAAACAAATCATGCCACTCTAGCATATGTCCAAGTTTATGACAGCAATATTCAAAATATCTCCCTATTTGTACCCCAATGTTTTCAAGCTTTGTCCAGAGTGTGTGCATTAAAAGATTGAGAGGTATGTGCATAATATTAACTTGTAATCTGGCAATATGTGGAGAAACAGTCAGGTAGTGTTAACAAACATTCCCTCCACAGGTCTACCAGGTAAGAGATGTACAATTTAGCTATAAGACAGTTGAAGTATTCCTTGTGAAGGCGAAGGCCGAGGTACCAGAATTTATTAAAGAACAAAAAGTTATCTATCTCTTTTGGGCTGCTTATTTCCGGTCACCTAGTGTTTTTGATGTATTTTATTTTTGGGTTTTTTGTATTATGTTTACACCAAACCAACTGTTGGATCATATGTCCTACTGGGGTCTATATCACCACATCAAATGGTGATAAGTTCGAACGCCCTTTGTTCGAACCGAAAAGTCCGAAAGCCCTTAACCATTACGGAACATTGATTTTTTTCCCTGAGAAAAAAATCGGTGGGCCGTCTTCAAGGCTTTGCAATTTCCTTCACTGTACTGTGCTCTCGGATTGGTATATTTAAGTATGAGGGTGTGGGGGGCACATGTCCACTGGACACATGTAATTTGGTCAAATTTGCTTCACAACAGATTATTGTTGTCCTTACCAATCTCTCAGGGGTTTGAGTGTCCACATCTACCTCCAAATTCAGTACATATGCACAGCTGTTGCTGTAGAAGAAATTGACAACTATGGACCTTCCCTACACCCGTCCAGCACATACCTAGCTACTTTACCTATTGTTTTTCCCTCTGCATGCCTGCTTTTTTGCCACTTTCCTATCACCCCTTTTTTCATTTCTTTTAAAGAAATTAGAGTGGGGGTAAGTGGCAGTAAGCACTTTTAAGCAGTAGCAAGTGGGTTTAAGCCTGTTTGCATGCATGCAAGCAAAGGTTACACAGATTAAGCACTGTCAAGCTAACTGTCTGTAAGCTTATTCAACCGGAAGTTAGCACTGCTTACCGCCATGCAAATCCTCACAAACCCACTTATAAATGCATAAAAGTGCCTTAATCATTCTGTATCCAACAGCCCTTGTTCTGCCTAGCAACAAAATAATCTTTCCTTGCAAGTCTCAAACCCATGACCCTACACACCATAGCTACAGTGATTTACCACTAAACCACATGAGCTGTAAATAAAAATTATATTTTCTCAAACATATCATGCAGTACAGTCATTCAACAGTAGGGAAAATGCATTTATATATGTAGATGGAAGTATGTATGTATGTCTGTATATATATATATATATATATATATATATATATATATATATGTATATGCATGTATTGCATTTGCACATTGCATCCACACTCTGAACCTCTCACTGCAAAACTCTGACCAAAGGCACTGTTAATGGGGGTGAAGGGGCCCAAAATAGGGATCTGTTGTAATTATTGCCATTATCCCTTATCGGCCCTGCAACACAATAACCAACACTTGCAAGTCTTGAAGCCAGGACCCTGCACAACATAGCCACAAGTTAACAGTAAGCCATTTTAGCTGTAAGAGGTCAGGATGATTTCTGTAACATATCATGCAGAACAGTCAGTCTACCATAGGTAATGTACAATGTGGAAGCATTAAACATTCCAATGATACACACACACACACACACACACACACACACACACACATCTATATATATATATATATATATATATATATATATATATATATATATACACACACACACACACACACACACAAACACACACATGCATGCACATATAAATATATAACTACTTATAGATATATCTAAAAATAGTATATATAGAGGGTGCACAGCATATCAAACAGCCATTATTCCTACAGTTTCCACCTTTTCAAAAGGCCAATGTTTGAGTCTTTCCTACAAATGAGAAGTATAGCATGAAACATATACCCACCCATAATGCAAAGGACATGACACCACACACAACGCTGCATACATAGAAATGTTTATTTGTGTACTATTTCAGTTGTTTATGCCATTTCTTATAGCAGTTAGGTGTTTGAAATACATAACTGATTAATGCAACTCTCAAACAAAACATATGATACAGTAATCTGCAAAACATAACATAATTTGCTATCTAGGCTAAAGCCTTCAAGTAGTACAACAGTAAAAAACACACTTGGCTTGAAGATAAGAATCAATCAACACTTAATTAGATATGTAGTTCAGCAGTCTCCAATTACAGTCTGTACTCAACCCATAGGGGGAAAAAAACTAGTTGTCACAATGTAAATGTATCTGTCACATAAGAATGCTTAACTTAAAATGTTACTATCACACTGACAAACAGAACTGTGTGTAAGACATTAAGCTCTAGCCCACCAGTGTTCCCATGATTGAAATGTATGAAAATGTACAGCCATATACCTTAATGTTTCTTATTACTGATATCCTTCACATGTTGTAACAGCCTAGATTAAAAGCATTTAATAGCCCTCCCCTATAAAATGTCTTACAAGGGCATATGACAGTGTTCTCCATACACTGATCTCCGGACTGTACAGGATCACACACCTTTCGTTCAGCTGTAGCCCTCATATATATGGACCCTACCCCACAATTTGTGTGGGAGTCCACAACATTACTGGAATGATAGCAAGAATGCCAGCACTAAATAATAATAGGCCTTTACCTAACAACCTCTTACTGCATGACATCTGGACAAAGCTGAAACACAGGGCCATATTTGAAATATTGCTGTTATACACTATCAAACCCTGTAAACCTAGCAGTATTCAATGCATATAACAGCAATAATCACACACTGTCTGTAGGTCTGGAATTGTTGGCTCTTTCCGCCAGTCCTTTTGTAAGAGGTATTGCTACCTGCTTTCTGTAACACTGCTGCCCACACACAGAAAGGATGTCTTCCATACAGAAAAGGTAAAGGGACAATGCCCACATGATGTAGTCATTTATAGTAGAGGGTTGCTACGACATTGGCTCTTGGAAGTACTATACAGCTGGCTGCATGTAATTAGCAAGTGGGGCCATCACCTGATCATGAGCATCACCTACAAAAGCCATGCTGCAACCTATTCAAACCAGCTCGATCCCTGTAGTGGAGAGAGAGAGAGAGATAGAGAAATAAAAAAAATAAATAAATAATACTAAAAAACAAAAATGTTACCAGAAGAAAAAAAAAACAAGGAAGACATCCATCTGGTACACAGAAGAGAGCACAATAATAAAACAGGTATGTGAAACATGTCAGCATGTAATTGAATGTAGTACTTGGGCTGTAATAATGGGATAGATGATGTTGAAAGATTTATATGTGCCATCAAGACTTGCTGTAATAATGTCCTGCAGAACAAATGCTATGGGCATAACATTTGGCCCTGTGGTCAGTGGGCCATACCTGTCAACTGGGCAGATCTGCACAGAATACAAAGATTTAAGCCATCATAGTGTTTGGCTTATTCCTCCAAACATCTATATTAGTCTGGCAAATAGCTGAAGGTAGAAGTAATGAAGCCATGATAAACACATACGTTTCACACCCCACCACCTTTGAAACAGTCATGGTAATATGAAATGTATCATGCACAAACTTCATAGGTTTGTAATAGGCATATCTACGATCTGTCCCTATATATCCCCACCTAATGGTAGGCTGTTTCCACATGTGACGGTCTGTTTCGTAACAAGGCAGAGCAGTTCACCTGTGGAGGAAGGAAGTTCTGAGTCTGGATCTGATGTCTGAATGCACTATAGATATATATATATATGTTAGACATGTATGTGTATGTCTGTATATATATAAATATATATATATATATATATATATATATATATATATATATATATATATATATATATATATAGATAGATAGATTCACTTTATAATCCCAAAATCCCAAAATACCGAATCTCAGAATTTCGAGACCATAAAGCCGAAAACTCTAAATACCAAATCCCAAAAGCACGAATTTTAAAATCTCGAATCCTACACTAACCAGACACCACACACATACACAAACACAGACCTTCCCCCACACACAAACCTGCACCCCTACTTAAAAATAATAACTCCAGGGTTGCATTACACAGACAAACACATGAAAACACCACCACACACTTACATTCCCATTGCACACACATATCACAGTCACAACACACACTGACACACACTAAAGCCCCTAACCAACACCCTTAAACATACATACTTACCTGAACTTCCATTGAAACACCGCAACACCAGAAGCGCTACTTCAACATCTCTAAATGTCAGGATTTTGAAATTCGTGCTTCTGGTGCTTCGATATTTATAACTTTTGGCTTTATGATCTTGGGATTCTGAAATTCAGTATTTCAGAATTTTGAGATTATAAAGTCCTTATATGTATACATATATATATATATATATATATATATATATATATACTGCAATTATGAGCAGGTGCAACATCATTGCACTGATCTCATCAGCCATGCCCATCAGTGTGCTGCTGCAATTAGGAGAGACCAGCTAGCCACAGGTGGGGTTCATGACATCCAGCCCCCACTGACACATGCTGAGGAGCTCCTTGCCAGCCTTGGGGCACCCACCTGCTAGCCAAGCCAGGAACCTGACGATAGCATCGTGGAGGTGGGTGCTACCCACACAATGGATGAGGAGCATGCAGGTAAAGCCCCAGGGCACATTAGTAGACCACTGTTGCTTATCCATCTTCATCTGTAAAGTATCTTCATGCATATGTAAGATAACATAGTCTGTTGCTGCAGAGCAGTAATGAACAGATGTGCATAATCTCTAGTATTGTGGGTTTGTACTGTTGATGTACTGAAATGCTGCTACCTCCCTGTACCAATGCCACAGTTGTGGCTACTGACATTACATCTCTTACACAACTATGTAGGTCCCTCTGGAATACAACTGGGGCAGCATCCTGTAGCTGGTGAGTATGTAGTTGTTTTGTTCAGGTTTGCCAATACACTGGCCATGTTATGGCCATGGTATTTGCCATGCACACATTTAACACACCTACCCATAATGCATGCTGTACATGTTCACTTACTGTTGCTGTTAACTGCACTGCATCACAGTGGTCACCATGGTGGCATATCTGAAGGGTATGTAGGAGTCCTACAATATACCTAACAACCTGTCAATGCAAAATGTGTGGACAGAGATGAACATAATGGTGGGACAAATGGCCTACAGTAGGGACATGTCTGAAACATTACCCTTATACAGTGGCTACAACAGTGTATACACCACTATTACATTATATTATATGGCAACTGTTACAAATATAAATATGGGGAATACATACCTTAACAAACACTGGAAGCATATCTGTGCACACACTCCAAATAACATATTGTGGAAGCAGCTTCTGAGGTACTGACAGCATTCATTCTTCTTGAATATGCACATTCCATCAAGTACAGGGCCTCAGTGTCATAATAAGTTATGGTCTGCTGTCCAAGAAGAATGTCCATCACATTTGCCCACTCACCTGCAAAAGAGACAGCCATGGCTTGCACACATCTTACAAACCATGGAATGGATCGCATATCCAAAAGGTAGCACTCAGGAGTGGGAGACGTAGCCTAACCTTACCATTGCATATACCATGGCAAACAGTGCAGACAGTCATGTATGTGACTATGAAGTATGGGACAACATTAGTGTAGAAAATAAACAGATTCCCATCCAAGATAGATGACAACACATGTTGCAAACTGGTCATAGAGGCTGCCCAGAAACATGCAGCAACACTAAGGGACTTGCAGGAATGTCTAGCAAGTAATGCCTGTACAGTACCTGTGTCGACAATCGCCTTGACTCTGCATAAGTGTGGCCTATGGGTTAAGGTAATCAGATGGAAAGAGTTGTTCCACAGGAAACATCATCCAGGGCTCTCTACAGGTAGCATATGCATAACATCAAGTCTCCCAAAGGCATGCGTTGTAATGTATAATAGTGTACCGAGACCAAGGCTGAAACCTACAGACAGTATTAATAAAGATACATGTGGTGTACAAGCAACACCTCACTCCAGCTCAGGCCTACCATCCTCATCTGCACCTTCCTGGTGCCAGTGTACACCTTTAGGTTTGGTGTTCATTAGCAGGAACTAGGCCAGTAGACATGGAGTTCTGAATTTGGAACACTGCAAAATGACACTCATGTTTTGCCCATAGTTGTCAAGCATCTGCAATAAGGCTGAGGATGGGGAGGGGTATCATCCTGGAACACAAAAATGAACTAAAGCATACATCCAAAGCTCACTAGGAATGGCTGTATCTGAACACAATCAAGGTCATGAATTGTGCCAGACATAACCCTGACCCCACAGCAATAGTGAAGGCACTGTGTGACCTCCAAGGGCTGTGCACATGAGCTCACCCTGCAATCCGGCAGAGTTGGGGGACATCTGTAGGGCAGAGTGACAAAATAATGGCAAGTGAAGATGGGCAATGCTAATATACCCCTTCCAGGAATAGTGACTGCTGTAGTTCACTTAACAGGTGCTGCAACAAACCATCGTGTTAAGGGTGTGCACACTATACAGCCCACATACTGTATGCATGTCAATCAACATCTGCACAACTAACACATTTGTTTGATACTGCATTTAATTGCACAGGTCATATGTCACATATCAGGTGTGTGTAATGTTAAAATATGCAGTATTGTGGCCCTATTGCATATCATGGAAGAGTCTGGCATGTCAATAAGGGTGTGTACACTTCTCATACCCACAGTAGGCTTTGAAGGTTGTCAGTGTAATTGGATTTTATTGCTCATACATGCATTGCTGATGATGAGATCTGCAAATCAGAGGTCAGGCATTCACTATTGACATATGTCCTCATATCATCCCAGGTATGTGTCAGACAAACACATAGGGGCTGCAAGCAACAGAGCAAACATAACTGCCACACATATACACATTCAGCAATGGTGTATACACTTGTGAGGTATAGTCCACAGTACATTCCAGGGTGCTGAACAGGTGCACAGCAATACTGTGTACATGGGTGCAGTGTGTTCCAGGGGAAGGGGCATCACCTACTAACACAACTCATGCATCACTGAGATGTATAATATTGGTAACAAGGATTGAGTATAGCTGCAGTGCATGCTGTTGAGTGCCATATGTCATGCATGTTGACTGTTGGGTAATGAGAGATTTGTGTAATATCTTTGTGCCACCTCACCTGTAGGTGTGTGTGTGTGTGTGTGTGTGTGTGTGTGTGTGTGTGTGTGTGTGTGTGTGTGTGTAGAGGTAAGCAATGATGTACAGATCTTAAATTACGTTTTTTGTTTTCCCCTCACAGGTGGCGAGGTGGGTCAGGGTCCCTCCTGCAGGCAAACTGATATTAGTGTCCATATAGACTCTGGCAATGATGATAGGTATGGTGAGGCACATGCAGGGTTGTCAGGGGATTAAGCTGTGCCATCGGTTGACATCCCACTTTTATCCACCCCATCCCCGCACACAGTCACAATGCATATACATACCCCATCACCAGTGGTCATAGATGAGAGACAGTTGGCGGGTGGTGGCATGGGACAGGACAGTGTAGAGACTATGGAAAGTGTGTCTGTACACAGCAGCCATAGCCGGATGACTGGTAAGGTACCACACAGGCAGATGTACAGGGGTGCTCATAGGAGGGCTGCTGGCCATCATTGTGTTGTAGGTGTCTATGTGTTTGCTGTTGTTTTCTACAAGGGGTATGGCACTGTGGTGACACATTGTGTCATATCCTGGGTACAGCTGAACACAAGTCACAGGTCTGTATAACAGTTACTGCATGTGCCACATGGCTGATAGGTCTGACGGGTGTATACAGCTGAGTGCATGGTGGCTGATGTCAGCAGCCCTTCTACAGTGCACAATGGTAAGTGTACTGGGTGGCACACACCAAATGTTTGTGAATAACACACACACACAGAGGCTTTGGTGTTGATGCAATACACAGAGAATACTGGACACATGGATGTACTTAATTTTGCAGTTAACTAATTTTAGCTATGTAATTCCACCAAGCCAAAATAGGCAAAACATCACATCAGTAAATAGTCAGTCAGCCAGTTTAATGTCATTGACGATGGTACTGGCAGGGTACATGTCCTCTTCCCCAATGTACTGCATTCCTGGAGTTCGTAAACATAGGTGTGCTGGTGTGTGTGACACTGCCCTCCACTTTGGAGGGTGAGGGGTGGCGTAGAACCACACATAGTGTTATTGACAACTACTTAACCTGTTAACATAAACTGTACAGTATTACAGCAGACTTAATGGGGGGATACACACAACAATAACCCCAATGAGGGTGGCTGTGCCCACATCCACACCCAACTATATATACCAACTCCAGTATTGCTGTACAGCTGTACAGTGGGGAAGAGGGCATTTACACATCTACTACTAGTTTTGATGGAATGAATTTCCACAAGATGATTCCTTTGAAATGTTAGCACTTGCCAGTCAGTTCTCAGACAGATAACCTCCTGGGGAAAGTATTTTCTGCAAACTGAAGTAGAGCCCTTCACATACACACACACTTAATTGGCAACACTTAGAGTAGAACCCTTAACTAGGTACTTATTGCTACTAATGTGCTTGGCCTTAATTGCACACACCACACAACTTTTAGGATGAGGTGTTTCCCGAGTTTCTTGTTAAGTGAAGAACATCACCAGGCCTTGTACAGTATGGTAATGGGGGATGTACTGGGTGTTAATGAACAATACATAGTATGAAATACTGTCAGATACACATTGACAAACACATAACAGTCATAGACACATCTGAGAGACCTGGGTTTATCAGTGCTAACTACCTTGTCAGTGAGTCCATTCTGTTACAGATAATTTGCACACAGCACATGCATCATTGGACTGGATAGTGTAATCAGTTACCTGTATGGTTGATGCTGACAGTGGTCCTCATACAGTAGACCTTGGGACATGTACTGGGGGTGCCATGGTGTAAAGACAGTTTACCCAGCACCCACACCCCACATTGGATATTTTACTCACTGAAACCCATGATAATGCTGTGACATACCCACAATCACACATTGACCAGGACTGAATACAACCCCTTGTCTACCTAATCTGTGCTACTACAAGGATATGCATTTATTGCACATGCTACAGGGATAGTAGGGTTAGGGTTTGCCACGGTTCTGCTAATGTTGGCAACATCACTATCCTTTATAATGTATGACAAGGTGTATTGTATTTGTAGAATGTGGCCTCAATATGCTGTATCCTACAAATATACACACCTGCACACATACACACACTTGCCAGGAATCAGAGGGTAACCCATGCCTATCTTCCCACTTGTACAACAGTGTTGTGCTGGTACTGCAAGCTCCCTCAGGGTATTATCAGCTACAAGTTTACAAACACACAAACACTGTTATTCTGAGTAATGCACACTGACACATTTATCAGTACTGGGGTCAATAGGTGCAGGTGTTCCTAGGTGTGTACCAGGATAATGTCCATGGAGAGCTGAGAAGAGTAGGGGATGTGGGTACAGTTGTATCATGCCACCTGACATTTGTCAGCAGGCCATCTATCAACTGATGTCACTTAGGTGATTCCCAGGGTGACAGTTAAATGCAACATCTAATCATCTGGTTTTCTCTTGCAGAGGGCCAGTGAGGTGCTCCAATTGACATGTATGCAACATATATTACATAACATGGCCAGTCTCTGAGTTGGAGACCTGTACCCAAGCATGTTCTGTTGACTGTGGTAGCCAAGTTGAGGTATCCATGGCATGTGGTGCATACAGGGTGGGGTTTCCTAGCTGTGGCATTCATAACACAGCTAGGCAGACATGCCAGTGTCAGTCAAGCATAGATTGCCTGTAAGCAGCCAAGATGGATACCTGGCATCTGCACATCTGTACAGAGGACAAACAGAAATCAGCTAGCCAACAGGTTATGTATTAGGATGAATGTTTTGGCAGATTGACATCTGACACTGATAGGTAATCCATTACTACATGACAGCAGTACTCAATGACATGTCCTATACATTTAGTATTCTACAGTTAATATCCACATATCAGATCAATATCCAGTAGCAAATACTTAATAGGACACAGCTCACACACCAAGAACATGATAGTCAGTACTCAGAGTCCAGCTTTGCATGCAGGGCTGTATGGTTCCAGTACTACAATCTGCAATCTACTCTCTCTTGAGAAAGTACTGTTAACAGTATTACTGTACATGCAAGTGTGACTGTATATAACCTGGGATACTACCCATGTATCAAATACATACAAAGTGAAAAGACTGTTGCACTAGCCATATATACTCAGGTGTCCCATACAGTATACTCACACCCCTTTCTACTGTAATGACAGCACATATAAGCATGTTATGTAAATGGAATTAAATACACTTATTCAAGATGTCATTACCCTGCTATTTTATAAGTCTGGAATGTGATCACTGATTACCAAGGCTAAGCTATGCTTAGCAGGTATAAACATAGCTTAAATGTAAATGGTAAGCAGATTTGCCCACTTGTAAGAGAAGCCTACACAGTACTACAATCTGCAATCTACTCTCTCTTGGGAAAGCACTGTTAACAGTAGTAACATGCATGCAAGTGTGACTGTATATAACCTGGGATACTACCCACATATGAAACACATACAAAGTGAAAAGATTATTGTACTAGCCATATATACTCAGGTGTCCCATACAGTATACTCACACCCCTTTCTACTGTAATGACAGCACATAGAAGCATGTTATGTAAATGGAATTAAATACACTTATTCAAGATGTCATTACCCTGCTATTTTATCAGTCTGGAATGTGATCACTGGTTACCAAGGCTAAGCTATGCTTAGCAGGTGTAAACATAGCTTAAATGTAAATGGTAAGCAGAGTTGCCCACTGGTAAGTGAAGTCTACACAGTGTAAGCACCTATTCATTAAACCATACCTTAGCAGCACTTGCCGTCATGCAAACCTGCTTAAATCTGCTCAAAACTGCCTTAACCACTCTGTATCCAACAGTCATTGCTCTGCCTATCAACAAATAAACAGCTGTGGCACATCTTGAACCCAGGACCCTGTACACTACAGTTACAACAATTAACCACTAAGCCATCAGAACAGAGAGGAAAATGTTTGTTGTTTTTTCAAATAGATCGGTCAGTACACATACTGAATAGTGTGAACAACTGCTTTGACTTCTACAATTGTTTAGTACTAGCTAGTTAAAATAGTGTTGAATCAGTATGTTGTTATATCTAAATATAGACATATCAGATAAATACACCATATGAGCGATGTTTGAAATTTTGAAAATATAATAAAAAAAATAAAAATAAAAAACTATACTTACCTAAACTATACTTACCTAAGCGCTGCACCCCCCAAATCCCCTACTCTTCTCATCTCTCCATGGACATTATCCTATGCAAATAAAAAGTACGTATATATGTATATTGTACCCCCTCTTATACAGTTCCCATGTTATGCTCACTATGAGTATGGTATTTTGTACAAAAAAAACCCACTAATGATTTTATGAAACAATAGCTGTTTTGTTTAGTTTGATCTGTTTTGACTTTTATATTAATTCTGGATGTTTCTTGGAGCATTTCTCCCCAGGCCTCTACTGAAAATGGACATCTATCCAGCTAGACTAGCCCGGTCAACAAATGTCAAATAAATAAAATAAAGAATATGGTGGGATATATCTGGGAAGGTATATGCAACACTTATGTTTACACATAAGGATATGGGTATAAATACACACATATATATATATATATATATATATATATATATATATATATATATAAATATACATATCTAGATATATGTATACATATACATACACATATAAACACACAGACACACACACACACACACACACACACACACACACACACACACACACACACACATATATATATATATATATATATATATATATATATATATATATATATATCTTGGGTTCCTATCACGTGAGCGAAAATTGTAAGCGGAGAACGCATATTGACTGAACCCGATTAGTCAAAACGTTGAAACTTCACAAGCGTAACACGGAAATCACCATAAGGAATATTTGTGGGGGGCACAGCGCTTAGGTAAGTATAGTTTAGGTAAGTACAGTTTTTTATTTTTATTTTTTTTTTTATTATATTTTCAAAATTTCAAACATCGCTCATATGGTGTTTGATGTTTGAAACTTCCGAAAATATAATATAGATCCATATATCTTTATATTTTATATATATATATATATATATATACATATATATATATATATATATATATATATATATATATATATATATATATATACATATATATACATGCATGCACATATGTACATATATATATATATATATATATGTGTGTGTGTGTGTGTGTGTGTGTGTGTGTGTGTGTGTATATATATATATATATATATATATGTATATATATATATATATATATATATATATATATATATATATATATATATATATATATATATATATATATATATATAGATATATATATAAAACATATGCCCATAATATGTAGTGGAGTCATACCTCAGCACCAATAGTCACAACCTCTTTGTACAAGACGATGTAATGTAAGTATTACAGGTATAAATGTAGAATGTTGCTACAGTAACAGGGGTTGTGTCAGCAGATATGTTGTGTGGGAAGTCACTTCTGATACTGACATGTACACCATCAGTTACTGACAGACATCATAAGATCATCATAGTGAAGTACCACACAAATCACAGTAATGATCCTGTGGAATACAGCAAAGAAATGACCAATAAACATGGACAGTGTGACACATTTTGGTCAGTCCAGAGGTATAGAAAGCAAATAAATACAAATAAAAACAGGTAAGTGCTTTCACAATTGCTCAATTCTTCTGAAGAGGTCTGAAGAAGCGAGCAATCGTGAAAGCGCTTACCTGTTTTTATTTGTTTTTATTTGTTTTTTGGAATGAAAGTCTTCTTACTCTCAGCATTGAGCACCTTTTCATTTGCTGAACTTTGTTTTTGGATATCCTAAATTCCACTACGCTCTCTTGCTGCAGTCCAGAGGTATACACAGAAATCTTCAGTGCAAGATGTGTGGACCAAGCCTGACAAAGTGGATGTTTACAGTCATGTAAATGGGGATATCACAAAAATACTGAAAAAGATAAGCTCACACAGTTGATGCATTCACACACTCCTGTCTGTCCTAACACATATTAACTGGAGGAGAAGAGGTCCCAAGCCCGCATACTTCCCACTAGTTAGTGACATACATCTTCACAGCATCCCACTGCTTTTTCAGAAATTCACAACACGTATGGTGGCTAGGCAAGAGTACATCTGACAAATATCTGGACATAACATCACACTAGGTAAATACACTGAGCTGGTAGGCATTTCACAAAGCACTGTGGAAACTGCAGGCAGACTGACACAACATTGACCCAAATTTCCTATAGGGGAATACACATGTACTTGCAAATATAGCAGGCACTACAGGCACGTAACAGCACTGAGTAACAGACACCAGTGTGAAAGTGCATACCCACAACCAATCTCAACACAGTCATAGTCACATTATGGTAAGCCTAATTAATAGTACAGTATATGGAATGTGTGAGCAAAACCATCCTCATATGTGCCACTCACACATTAACTCTATATATACTGGGTCAATACTCAGTGTAGTCTGATGCCTAACTCTGGTATAGAACATGTGTCAGTCTGGCCCTACAAACATGTACATGGATAGGGTACCATAAACTGGAACAGCATGCAATGTCAGATAGAACAGGACCAAGAACAATGATATCTACCACAGTTTGTACACAGGCCAAGTAACCTATTCACAATACACACTCTGTCAACAATCACCATAAGTACACAGCCCTCACTACTGTACAGATGACAACAGAATGTCCAGGTTTTGTCCTCAAATATACTGTAAGGCCTACTATACATAACATGTCAAGCAGTCTGACATCTCACTGGCTTGTTATCTGGTATGATGTCAGTAAATAATGATGTATTGTACATATGCACCTCTTACCGCATGACATATGGTCAAAGGGTGACGGGGTTGGGGAGGGGGGTGGAGGCACAAACACAGGGCCAATATTGACATACTACTGTGATAAATTGAGAAAATTCCTGGTGTAACAGGGTTGTTGTGACATATCTCTTCTGAGGGATATGAAGTCAGTAACTCACATGGATGTCACCATGTACTGATATCAATCATCAGAGTATGCTACTGCATTTATAAAGATAGGAAATGTTTCAGTAACACACCACATGTAAGACTCCAAACTCTGGCCAGTCTGCAGATAGCCCTACAGGTAAGAGTTTCCTCAACCACATAACACAGTCATGACAGACTTTAAATCATGTAGAACAGCCACATCCACACAAACCCTGTTAAACCAACATTACTTCAAATGTAGAACAGCAATACCTATATTCTGTCCCCATTTCTGGAACATACTCCTCCTGTTTGTTGGTCTGTCTCCACAGTGTATGTTGTAAGAGGTATTTCCAACTACCCTCTGTGATGCTGTTTGTTAAACACCCACAGGAAGTCCTGCTCACAGTGAAGGAAAAGGGCCAACATCCACAAGAAGTGCTTAGTTATAGGAGTGTGTTTCCATGCAATTAGTTATAGGAATGATACCACAGCTGTTCCACAAGCAATTAGCAAGTACGGGACTGCAATTTGTGCACAGGCCATCAGCTGATCATGAGCATTACTTACAAAACTCAAGCTGCTGCCTATCCAAAACCGATGTACTTTTCCACATCCACCAGAGAGAGAGAGAGACAGAGACAGAGACAGAGACAAAGTAAGAAAGGAAGGGAGTAAGAGAGTAAGAGCCATGCGTGTTTGTTTATGATCCGTGGGTGGAGAGTGGTATCTGGGTATTATAATGGTTGCCTATATTGTTTACTAATCCATACTGTCACATAGTAATTGCACATGGCTGTACACACTTCTGGCTGAGGATTGTCTACAACAACCTCTACAGTGTTTGAAAACTTTTGGCCTTGTAATGTGGACAATGGGACATATAGGTACTCAGTATAAT
This sequence comes from Protopterus annectens, assembly GCF_019279795.1. Lineage (NCBI taxonomy): Eukaryota > Metazoa > Chordata > Ceratodontiformes > Protopteridae > Protopterus > Protopterus annectens. The sequence goes on along the minus strand of NC_056737.1, from coordinate 1,523,641,541 downwards.
GATGTAGCAAAACGCACACTGCAATAGATCCTGTAATTACAATCACCCCAACAGGATACTGATGACACACACACTTACCAGTATTGAGTTTCAACCCCTACATGATTATGTATTGCTATTACAGTATTACACAGTTATTGCATGCACCATGGAGCTTACATATTGGAGAGCTGTCCAACGGTATTGTTGACGGTGAGTGACATCAGCAACAGTGCTAAAGGATGGGTAAGGAAAGTGTAGTAAGTTTGAATGTCCAAAAAAGCAGGTGTCAACGAAGACAATCACACACTCTCTAAGGGATACATGCACATTACCACAGTTGGCAAGTTAGGATTATAACTCTTACCTAACTAGTTTACTTACACTATATTATTACGCAGTTATTGCAAGCACCACAAAGCTTCTATGGCTGAAACATGGCCAAAGGGTTATTTCTAGATCGATGACATCAGCAGGCATGCTAATGTAGGGCAATGGGAGGTGTATTGAGTGTGAATGGCTTCAAATGTATTAATCTCCACACACACACACACACACACACACACACACACACACAGATACACACACACACACACACACACACACACACACACACACACACACACACACACACTTGCCAGTACTGAGATGCATAGGTTCATTGCCTCACAGATGTGTAGTAGATGAATGGGCCTGAAGGCTGTACATGATTAGGCAAAGGGAATAACTTGGCATCAGGCCACATGACAATAGTCTTCAGTGTGGCTCATGGTGTATTCCCTGGAGTGGTCCCCTATGGGTGGGTATTGTATTCACCATCCACTCATTGGGTTATTATTGTGGGTAGCCAGTGATGTGCACTGCTTCCCATGTATGTGATCTATATTCCATAACATGGACAGTGTCTGGGTTGTGCACATGTCCCACATGCATGTTCTTTAATGTGTGGAATTGTACTTGAGGTCTCTGGGGCAGGTTGTGTGGACAGATTGTTATATTTTGCTGTAGCATTCTTGACCTCATTTATTGAGACCTGGCCATGGAACTGAGGTCATGCTTGCACCTACATTGACAGCATAATACAGGTATTCAGTGGAGTTAGTGGCATCTGCTCATACAAGGCATGTGTATAAGGCATGGTATTCCCTTTGTGGGTTACCTTTGCAGACTCTACAGTTGTTGCAGGTGTCCAGTGGGGAACATTGCAAAAGGGCCACTGTAAGCATTTATTTGCCTACTGCAGGGATGGAACAAGGTGCCATGTCCTTTTACTTGCTGGATAACACACACTCAGTTAGGAGATGTAACACATCACAGTAATTTCTGATGTCAGTGGCACTGTTGTGGTCAACAGACATGTAGTCCACTGCAATCACAGCATGGTTACTGTCTGTGAGGCAATTTGCAGGGAACTACCAATACAGTGGTTGTTGCCTAGCCAAGTGTATTTGTGTATGAGACATGGGTGGAGAGTGTTCTCTGAGTAATAGAATGGTTGCCTATCAACAATCCATAATGTCACATGTAGGGCTATGGATTTTCTTCACCAGCCTCTCTGGTGTTTGACATCTGCTGTCCTTGTAAGGTGAAGATTGTAATGTATACTAGGTACTCAACATAATAATTTAGCAAAACCCACCCCACAATGCATCCTGTTATTACAGGATCACAGCAACCTCCACACAGAATACTGATGATAGACGCATACACACAATTGTCAGTACTGAGATTCAAGCCCCTTCCTAGCTATATATTGCTACTATAGTGTACCACATTTATCGCACGTGCCACGGAGTTTATAGGATGGATGTTGTCCCAATGTACTTCTAAGGAGAGGAACATCACCAGCCCTTGCAAATACTTGCACTGGGTGATGTAGTGGGTGAGAGATCCCTAAAATATTTTTACCCTAAACACACATTTATCAGGGGTGACATTCAAACCTCTATCTAACAATGTTTACAGACCACTATGTTACGCATTTACTACATGCACCACTGACATGACATGGTTTAAGTTTGGCAACAGGTACTTCTAAGGTGGATGATATCTGCAGGACTGCTAAGGCTAGCCTCTGAGCTGTGTACTGGTTGTAAATGGGGCCAAAATTATTGAGGTATACATATACATATGTGCACACAAACACTTGCCACAGATGAGATTCAAACCCATACCTGTGTAGTTACTACTATTACACTGCTCTGCATTTATGGCATGAACCATGGAGCTTACATGTTGGAGAGTTCTCCACAGGTATCTTTGAAGGTGACTAATATCAGCAGCAGTGCTAAAGGAGGGGTAAGGGGAGAGTAGTAAGTGTGAATGCCCATAACATTAGGTATTATCAAGGACACACTGTCTTATGCACACAGTTTCCATGTCTGAGATTAGAACTCCTCTCTAACTAATATGTTACACTATAACATTACACAGTTATCACACATGCCACAAAGCTTATAAGGCTGGCCCTTGTCCAAAGGGGTATTTCAAGGTGACTGACATCAGCAGGCTTGCTAATGTAGGGAAATGGGAGGTGTAATGACTGTGAGTGGCTTCAAAAGAATTAATCATCTCACACACACACACACACACACACACACACACACACACACACACACACACACACACACAGTTTCATAATTGCCATATCAGGGATTAGAACTCCTACCTAACTAGCATGTTACACTATAGCATTATGTAGTTATCGCACGTGCCACAGAGCTTAGAGGGTTGGCCATTGCCCAAAGGGGTATTTCAAGGTGACTGACATCAGCAGGCTTGCTAAAGTAGGGCAATGGAAGGTGCAGTGACTGTGACTGGCCTCAAAATAATTAATCTCCACACACAGTTTAACAGTTCCCATGTCTGGGATTAGAACTCCATCCTAACTAGTATGGTATACTATAGCATTACACAGTTATCACATGTGCCACAGAGCTTATAGGATTAGCCCTTGTCCAAAGGGGTATTTCAAGTTGACAGGCTTGCTAAAGTAGGGAGATGTACTGACTGTGAATGGCCTCAAAATCAATAATCACTACACACACACACACACACACACACACACACACACACACACACACACACACACACACACACACACAGTTTCATAGTTACCATATCTGGGATTAGAACTCCTACTTAGCTAGTATGTTACACTACAGAATTACACAGCTATTGCAGGTGACATAGAGATTATGGGGATGCAACTTCACCAGAGGGTTATTTCAAGGTGACTGGCTAGATGAATACTGATTTGTACTATCATGTTACACAGTTATCACATGCACCACAGACACTATAGAGGTGAGGGTTACCAAAAGCAAATGTCTGCAGTGATTGACATTGGCACATCATGTGATATAGGCCAGTTGGATGTGTGGTGGGTGGGACAGACCTCATGATGGAAATCTCTCTGTCACTGTCTGTCTGTCTCTTCCCCACATTTCTATGTGTGTATGTTTGACCTATTATAGTATGCTGGCCTTGGATATGTGTGAGTATTCCTATCCAATGTGTGTGCAAAGCATGAATGGTGTGCAATGTGATGTGTTTGCACAGACATCTGTGACTGACAAATATGTATAGTCCACTGTTGTTGTTAGACATGGGCTTCATTTCTCTATGGGTTTAATTTCTCTAAGTGTAGGAGCATGCCCAGTATGACCTTCTGTATTTTGTTGTCAGACATGGTCTTTATTTCTCTAAGTGTAAGAGCATTCCCAGTATGACCTTCTGTATGGAGTATGTGTGAATCGATTCAAGGTAGGTTGTACTCCAGTCCAGGATTGTGTGCAGTGGATTACCTTGGGTTGACACCATACGTGTGTGAGGTGTTAATGGCAATAGTTCCTGTCCATATCAATCCATTGTTCTGAATGCTGGCGGAGTGCTGCTTACAGCTAGGGACACACCTGCATGGGACACCTCTTCAGCATGCTGCATTCTGTGGGTATTCCCAAGCAGAAGTGGGGGTCATACTGTACTCATTCCCAAACAGCAGGGATATGACCTGTGATAAACCTGTAGCTGATGGTGGGGTGAGCAGAATGTATGTGTGATAAGAAAGCTTCTTGCAGCTGACTCACAGATATATCTTGGACATTCCCCTTATGCTGCCTTGTGTGGGGATATAGGCAGTCTCTCATTATTTCATAGCTATGCCTTTTGTGGTCTGCCAGTGATTGGCCAGACTACATCAGTATTCCATACTGCACAGACAACTAATGTACTGCTAACCTGCATCTACAATTCCAAAGGTGTATGCAGTTGACAGTTACATTTTATGTAATCTGTCTAGGGTACTTCCACCTGTGTACTGTGTGTATGTCTGTGCCCACATTCATGGCATATCCATCTTTCAGATGGTGACAAATATTGACATCTGAACAGTGAGTATGGATGACTGCTGAATTGGGTCTTGCTGGATGCATTGTGGTTGGTATTGCAGTTGTCAGAACATGTCCCTGTCATCAGCAGTACTAGCCATAGGCCACCAAGACACAACCCTCCATGCCTACATGCTGACCTTTTCCACAAAATATACAACACACAACAACCTAACACACAGACCCCTGCATATTGTACACATGCAACAATCTGTCCTGTAAATTGGTCCAGATCAGGTAATCTGTGTTCCACTGTTATTAAACCCACACGTACATATTATTGCATTTCTACATAGGATTGTGGGGGGAGGGCACACCTGTCAACTGTAAACATTTGCTATGGCTGTACTGGTATTTCAGGTACTCTGTTGACTTCCATTTTGTTTTGTATTCTGACCTATCATGCAGACTAGAGGCATTTCAATAGAATACAGATGTAACATTTTATTGACCTATATTTCAGTTTCAGACTTTTTACCCTTCAGAAATAACATACAACTGCCAGATCTGTTGTAGTCTGTCTGTGTAGGTCTGGAGAGGCTGTTCTCCATTGCCATCAATCAGAGACCTTAGCACAGCCTTTCTTTATAGTAGTCTACACCTGTCTTGCTGGCTGAGGCTGTTGTTTGGTATGTGAGCCTCACTGACATGCATGTGTGTGTCCTATGGACACACATTTGGGCCACCACATGTACTGCAGTGGAATTTGTCACCTTGTCTAGTACTGCCTACTTTGTTCACACCAGTATTTGTTATGAATTTCATGCTGCCCATATAGGTGCCCACTATCTGCTGCCATCCTGTTCAGCCAACCGATTCCCTTGCATGCTCACATCCATACCATAGATACAACTAGCAGAACATGCTACTCCATTCAGCAATTGATAGGAAGAGTGACTTATCTTGTGGCTGTGCCAGTATAAGGATGGTGCTGGAGGGCTGACTATGTCGGATGCACATAGTACACTACGTATACATGGCAAAACACAGGTAGTGTCATGTTTGGCATCCCTTTTACTGTATGTGTGAGTCAGAGAGAGGTATCATTCCCTGGGTCCCTACCATGTCAGTGTATGTGCTATGCATTGCCCTTTGTCAAACCCTGGGCATACTGGGAATGCCTCCTTCTGCCTACATGGGCAGGCTCAGGTTGTTCCTACTCTGAGTCACTCTGTGCCTGTGCTGGCCTTGGCAATGGTGGGGGGCTGTGTGCCCCTGCCCCGTGTTGTTCCTGATGCAGCTGTTTCTGCAGGATCATATTATGTAGCATGGCACATACAATGAAAATTTGTGTACATGTAGCTGGAGGGCACTGCAAGGCTCCACCGGATATGTCTAGACATTGGAACCATGACTTGAGCATCCCAATCACATGCTCTATTATGATTCTGGTTTTTGCGTGTGCCTCATTATGGAGTTCTTGTTCGGGTGTGTGTGCATTTCTGATGGGTGTCATCAGCCACGGCTCCAGTGCATAACCAGCATCCTCCACTAGGTGGCCATATGGGATGTCCACACTGGCAAATCTGTGGTAAAGTTGTGTCATATGCCAGATATGGGAGTTGTGATAGCTTCCAAGGCTGCCAGCACACACATTCATGATAATGCCCTGGGCATCACACATGACCTATCAGTTGATAGAGGGGAAGCCCTTGCAGTTTATGTAGACCCTACCCCACTCACCGGGTGGTGCTTTGATGTGTATGTGCATGCAGTCTATAGCACCCAATACCTCAGGGTATTCTGCTATTTGGTGGAAGAGACGTATATTGTTGGTCAACGCCTCATGGGTGTTGAGGAAATATATGTGCTCACTGGCATGTGCTGACATGACATGCATAGCGCACCTCGGGGCTTAAACAGGAAGGCAATGGAAAGAGAAAACAGCAGGAGGAAGGCAATCAAGGAGAAATAGCATAGCTAGCAGGTGAAATGTATTATAATCAGCCAATTACAAAGGCAGCAGTCCAGCCCAGCACAGTACTATAAACTAAGCAAATCCCTTTCACTCTGTTTTTTCTGACAAACTCTACACCACCAGTATACACAGACGGGGAAATTTTACCTGACACATCTAACAAAATGATAGGTGCTGCTGTAGCTCTCATACATCAATATGTGCAAGAGGCTGAGGGTGGTGAGGATGTGAATGCTGATGACTATCCCACAGTGAGAAGGAGGAGAAGAGTGTACAGACCTAGGGTAACCTACCAGGGCCTACATTAGCTGGAGATAGTAGAGCATTATAGGGTGGACAGGGACATTCTACAACAAATTGCTGAACTGTGCTGGCCCTGCCTCTCACACACAGAACCAACAGAGGGGAACCCATGACAGTGGATACCAAAGTTTGTGTAGGCTTATGAATACTAGCCACAGATACCTTCGAAAGGGGAACTGGGGATATCATGGGGATCTCCCAGACATCAGCATCCAACGTACTCCACCAGTTCCTGGATGCCATATCAACACATGCCAATGAGCACATATATTTCCACATCACTTGTGAGGCATTGGCCAGCTGCATGGGTCTCTTCCTCAAATAGCAGAATACCATGAGGTAGTGGGTGCTATAGACTGTACACACATATACATTAAAGCACCACCTGGTGCGTGGGGTAGGGTCTACATAAACCACAAGGGCTTCCCCTCTATCAACTGCCAGGTCATGTGCGATGCCCAGGGAATTATCTTGAATGTGTGTGCTGGCAGCCCTGGAAGCTATCACGACTTCCACGTTTTGCATATGACACAGCCGTGCCAATCATTTGCCAGTGGGGACATCCCATATGGCCATGTAGAGGGGGATGCTGGCTACGCACTGGAGCCATGGCTGACGACACCCCTCAGAAATGCACACACAGTTGAATAAAAACTCCATATGAGGTACATGCATAAACCAGAATCATAATAGAGCATGTGTTTGGGATGCTCAAGTCACGGTTCCACTGCCTTGACATATCCAGTGGAGCCTTGCAGTACTCTCCAGCTACAAGTACACAAATGTTCATAGTATGTGCCATGCTGCACAATATGATCCTGTGGAAACAGCTGCAGCAGGAACAGCATGGGGCAAGGCCAAAAAGCACCACACCATTGCTAAAGCCAGCACAGGCACAGAGGGACTCGGAGGAGGAACCACCAGAGCCTGCCCATGTAGGCAGAAGAAGGCTTGCCCAGTATGCTCATGCCTTGGCAAAGAGACAACGCATAACACATACACTGACACGATAGGGACCCAGAGAATGACACCTCTATCTGACTCGCACATACAGTAAAAGGGATGCCATATATAACACTACCTGTGCTTTACAATGTTAAAGGAGTGTACTATGTGCATCCAACATAGACAGACCTACAGCACTGTCCTCAATACAAGCCCAGCCACAAGGTAAATCACTCTTCCTATCAATTACTGAATGGAGTAGTATGTTCTTATAGTTGTATCTATGGTATAGGTATGAGCATGGAAGGGAATCAGGTGGCTGAATGGGATGGCATCAGATACTGGACACCTATATGGGCAGCATGAAATCCATAACAAATACTGTTGTCAACATACTAGGCAGTACTAGACAAGGTGACAAATCCCACTGCAGTACATGTGGTGGTCCAAATTTGTGTCCATAGGATACACACATGCATGTCAGTGAGGCTCACATACTCACCACCAGCCTCAGCCAGCAGGACAGGTATAGATGACCATAAAGAAAGGCTGGACTAAGTCCTCCAATTGATGGCAATGGTGAACAGCCCCCCTCCTGACCTACACAGACAGACTGCAACAGCTCTAGCAGTTGTATGTTAGTTATGAAGGGTAAGAAGTCTAAAATTGAAATGCAGGTCAATAAAACCTAAGATATATACTCCACTGATATGGCTCCAGTCTGCATGATAGGTCAGAATACAAAATGATGTGGACACCAACAGAGTACCTGACGTACAGTCATAGCACAGTTTTCAGTTGTCAGGTGTGCCCCCCCCCACAGTCTTATGTAGAAATGCAGTAACATGTAAATGTGAGGAGTAGTATCAGTGGAGCACAGATTATATGAGCTGGCCCAATCTACAGGATAGATTGTTGCATGTGTACAATATGCAGGGGTCTGAGTGTTAGGTTGTTGTGTGTTCAATATTGTCTGGAAGTGGTCAGCATGTAGGCATGGATGGTTATGTCTCAGTGGTCTATGGGCAGTTCTGTGGTCGACAGGGCCATGTTCCGACAACTGCAGTGCCAAATGCAATGCATCCCAGCAAGACCCAATTCCGCAGTCATCCATACTCACTGTTCAGATGTCAATATCTGTCACCATCTGAAAGATGAACATGCCATGAATGTGGGCCCATACATAAACACAGTACACAGGTGGAAGTACCCTAGACAGAGTGCATAAAATTGAACTGTCAGCTGCACACAACATTGCAATTTACAGACAGGTTAGCAGCACTTTAGTTGTCCGTGTAGTATGGAATATTGATGCAGTCTGGCCAATTACTGGCAGACCACAAAAGGCACAGTTATGAAGTAATGAGAGATGGCCTATGTCCCTGCACAAGGCAGCATAAGGGGAATGTCCCAGGTATATCTGTGAATCAGCTGCAAGTAGCTTCCATATCACACAAGACACAGCTCACCCCACCATCATCCACAGGTTTATCACAGGTCATAGCTTTGCTGTTGGGAATGAGTACAGTATGACCCCACTTCTGCATGGGAATACCCACAGAATGCAGCATGCTGAAGAGCTGTCCTGCCCAAGTGTGTCCTTAGCTGTTGACAGCACCCTGCTTGCATCCAGACCAATAGATCAATATGGACAGGAACTATTGCCATTAACACCTTGCACACGTACCCTGTCACCCCAGGGGAATCCACTGGCTCGCAGCCTGGGAATGTAGGAGTGACAGAATGCAGTGGCCAGATACAGATGGCCTGCATCACTAAAAAATGGCCTACAGTCCTCTGTCAAATGTTTGTGCCTCACCTGTAGTACCAATGTAAGATATCTCATGAGATCACAACTAACAACCTAATACAGTCAATAGAACACAAATTCAAAGCCATGTTGAAAAATCCTAGTAACATGCCCTCCATTTCCCACTGCATGAACTGTGGACCAATCCATAAATACCTCTGGGATGAAGGGTCAACTATAAGGATACTTCTCAGATATCGCTCACATAATGTTAGGAAGAGGATAGAATAACAGAGAGGGGGGTGTCGATGCATGGACATCATGGAGTGTGTGAAGTCTGAAACTCTGGTGTGTGCTCATACTACCCCTGCCTGCAAACCCAATAATGGGTGGTTACAAACCTGCTCGTAAACCACAATGTGAAGGGGAACTAATCAGATATATTAGCCCTGCCTCTGGGTAACCTGGGTGAATCTGTACAGCTGAGAGGTATGGCCACATCAGGATATGGCCATTCTGTTAAGTGGATATATGTACAAGAAGGGGATCCTCAGACACCATAGTACCAAGGTGCTGGACCATATACACAAACCCATCAGCAAGTGTCTGTAGCTACCCCTGCAGAATGACAGGAGTGTGCAAGAATGTGTAGGCTGTGGACCATTATACTGGACTCAGCTTCATTCATCTTGTATTTCCCAGTAAATAACTGTGAGCAAATAATTATATCTGTCAGTAGTTGATGACATAACACATCACAGTGTAAAACAGTACATATGAGGCTTGTCCCACCCACTACACATCCAATCGGCTGATATCACATGATGTGCTGATGTCAATCACTGTACACATTCCTTTTGATAGCCCTCAACCCTATAGTGTATGTGGTGCTTGTGATAACTGTGCAACATGATAGTACAAATCAGTATTCATGTAGCATATGTATACTCAGTCCTGCCAAATGTAAAGTTGTGTGTGACTGTGTGTGTGTGTGTGTGTGTGTGTGTGTGTGTGTGTGTGTGTGTGTGTGTGTGTGTGTGTGTGTGTGTGTTTGTGTGTGTGTGCGTGTGTGTGTTCCAGAGGAATGATTTATGGCCCATTCACACACTACACTTCCCATTGCCCATGTTAGCACTCCTGCTGATGTCAGTCACCTTGAAATAAACCATTGGCTAAATTTCAGCCGTGTAAGCTCTGTGGTGCTCGTGACAACTGTGTAATACTGTAGTGTAGCAACCTAGTTAGGTAGGAGTTCTAATCCTGATCCTGCCAACTGCGATAATGTGTGTGTGTGTGTGTGTGTGTGTTTGTGTGCGCGCATGTGTGTGTGTGTGTGTGTGTGTGTGTGTGTGTGTGTGTGGGGGGGGGTCAATAATTTTGAGGCCATTCACACAACTACACATGCTATTGGCCTACTTTAGCATGCCTGCTGATGTCAGTCACCTTGAAATAACCCTTTGGCCAAGTCTCACCCCTATAAGCTCTGTGGTGTTTGTGATAACTGCATAACACTCTAAAGTAACAATCTAGTTAGGTAGCAATTCTAATCGTGGTTCTGCCCACTGTGATAATGTGGACGTTTCACATGAGTGTGTGCAGAGATGAATGATTTAGAGGCCATTCACACCACTACACCTGCCAGTGGCCTACTTTAGCATGCCGCTGTCAGTCACCTTGAAATAACCCTTTGGCCAAGTCTCACCCCTACCAGCTCCGTGTCACTCGTGATAATTGTGTAATACTGTAGTGTAGCAAACTAGTTAGGTAGGAGTTCTAATCCTGATCCTGGCAGGTGTGTTTCTGTGTGAGAGTGGGTGCGTCTTTGTTGACACCTAATTTTGTGGTCATTCACACTTCCCTCTCCCCTCCTTTAGCACTGCAGCTGATGTTACTCACCTTCAAAGATACCTTTGGACAACTTTTCAACATATAAGCTCCATGGCACTTGTGATAACTGTGTAATACCATAGTATAGCAAACTAGTTAGGTAGGAGTTCTAATCCTGATCCTGCAACTGTGATAATGTGTGTGCTTGTGTGTGTTATTGTTGACATCTGACTTTGTGGTCATTCACACTTCCTACATTATTCTATCGCCCCTCCTTTAGCACTGCAGCTGATGTCACTTACCTTCAGAGATACCTTTGGACAGCTCTCCAACATATAAGCTCCATGGTGCCTGCACTAACTGCATAACACTATAATACCAAGACATAGCTAGGTAGGGGTTTGAAACACAGTACTGGCAAGTGTGTGTGTGTGTGTGTCAGCAGTATACTGTATGGGTGTTGGTGTGATTGGGTAATAACAGTATCCATTGCAGATTGGGTTTTGCTACATTTTCATATTGAGGACCCATATGTCCTAATGTCACATTACAAGGCCAACAGTTGTCAAACACTGCAGAGGTTGTTGTAGACAATCCACAGCCATAAGTGTATATATAGGCAACAATTATAATACCCAGAGATGTTTGTCCACCCACAAGTCATGCACAAACACGCTTGGCTCTTTTTCTCATCCTTTCTTTCTTTCTCTCTGTCTCTCTCTCTCCCCCTCTCTGGTAGATGTGGAAAATGGATATGTTTTGCATAGGCAGGAGCTTGACATTGGTAGGTAATGCTCATGATCAGCTGATAGCCTGTGCACGAATTGGAGTCCTCCACTTGCTAATTGCACATGGAGCAGCTGTGGTGTCATTCCTATAGCCAATTGCATGGAAACACACTCCTATAAGTAAGCACTGCAAGTGGGTGTTGGCCATTCACCTTCACTGTGAGCAGGACTTCATGTGGGTGTCTGAAAAGCAGAATCACAGAGGGTAGTTGAAAATAATTCTTACAACAAACACTGTGGAAACAGGCCAACAAGCTGGAGGGGGGGGGGGTTGTTCCAGACATGGGGACAGAATGTAAGTATTGCTGTTCTACATTTGAAGTAATGTTGGTTTAACAGGGTTTGTGTGGATATGACTGGTCTGCATGATTTAAAGTCTGGCATGACAGTGTTATGTGGTGGAGAAAACTCTCACCTGTAGGGCTATCTACAGACTGGCCAAAGTTAGGAATCTTAGATTTGGTGTGTCACTCACACATTTTTCTGTCTTTATAAATGCAGTAGCATACTCTGATGGTTGTAGTCAGTAAATGGTAACATCCGTGTGTGATACTGACTTCATATCCCTCAGAAGAGATATGCAACAACAAGTCATGTTACTATGTCAATATTGGCCCTGTGTTTCTGCCTCTGTCCCCAAAGTCTGTCACCCTTTGTTCATATGTCATGCAGTGAGAGGTTGATATGTACAGTATACCATTTACTGACATGATTCATGATGTCAAGCCAGTGATATATCAGACTGGCAGACATGTAATGTATAGGACGTCTAATATCTGAGGGCAAAACCTGGACATTCTGCTGTAGTCTGTACGGTAGTGAGGTCTGTGTACTTATGGTGATTGTTGACAGGGTGTCGTATTATTTTTTTTTTCTTCATCTCAGAATGTATCTCACTCTGTGGAGCTTTTCTCCCCGGGCCTCTACTGAAAATGGAAATTTATCCAGCTAGACTAGCCCGGTCAACAAATGTAAAATAAAATAAATAAAATTATGTAGCCTTGTATTGTGATTATGTTACTTGGCCTGTGTATAGACTGGAGTAGATGTCAGTGTTCTTGGTCCTGTTCTATCCAACATTGCATGCTGCTGCAGTTTTTAATACCTTATCAGCCTATATGTTTGTAGGGCCAGACTGAGACATGTCCCATACCATAGTCAGGCATCATACTATACTGTGAATTGGGCCAGTATATGTAGGGTTAGTGTGTGAGTGGCAAACATGATGATGACTGTTGTTCACACAGTCCATATACTGTACTATTATTTAGGCTTACAATTATGTGACTGTGATTGTGTTGAGATTGGTTCTGGGTATGCACTTTCACACTGGTGTCTTTTACTCTGTGCTGTTACATGCCTGTAGCGCCTGCTATATTTGAAATTACATGTGTATTCCCCCATAGGTACATTGGGTTAGTGTTGTGACAGTCTGCCTGTAGTATAGACAGTGATTGTTAACATGCCTAGCACCTCAGTGTATTTATCCTACTGTGATGTTACGTCCAGATATTTGGCAGATGTACTGTTGCCTGTCCACCATACATGTTGTGTATTTCTGACAAAACAGTTGTCTACTGTGAAGATGTATGTCACTAACTAGTGGGAAGTATGTGGCTTGGGACCTCTGTTCCTCTAGTTAATATGTGTTAGGACAAACAGGATGGTATGAATGCATCAACTGTGTGAGCTTACCTTGTCCAGTATGTGTGATATATCCTCATTTTCATGGCTTTAAATATCCCCATTGTCAGGCTTGTTCCACATTTCTTGCACTAAGAAGTTCTGTGTATACCTCCTGACTGACCAGATTCTTTTAGACTGTCCATGTTTATTGCTCATATTTCTTCTGTATTCCACAGGATCATTACTGTGATTTGTGTGGTACTTCACTATGATGATTTTATGATGTTCTGTCACTAACTGATGGCGTACATGTCAGTTTCAGAAGAGCCTTCCTTCACAACATGTATGTTGACAACCCCTGTCACTGTAGCAACATTCTGCATTTATAACTGCAATACATACATTACGTTCCCTTGTACTAAGAGGATGAGTGTTACGGTGCTGAGGTGTGACTCCACTATATGTCATGAGCATATGTTTTATATATAAATATAAATATATATATATATATATATATATATATATATATATATATGCACACACACACACACACACACACACACACACACACACACACACGCACACACATCTACATATATATATATATATATATATATATATATATAGAGAGAGAGAGAGAGAAAGATATATGGGAATATATACATATATATATATATATATATATATATATATATATATATATATATATATATATATACATATATATATATATATATATCTCTGTGTGTGTGTATGAATGTGTATATATATATATATATATATATATATATATATATATATATATATATATGTATATATATCCTTTTATCTGTAAATATGAGTGTTGTATATACCTTCTCAGATGTATCCCACCATATTAATCTGAAATGTGTATATTTACATATAGGAACATGACTGATTCGACACTATTTTCACTTACAGTACTAAACAACTGTAGTAGTCAAAGCAGTTGTTCACTACTATTCAGTATGTGTACTGAATGATATACATGAAAAACCAACAGACATCCTCACAGCTCATATGGCTTAGTGGTTACATGCTGCGACTACAGTGTAGAGGATCCTTGGATTCAAGACCTGCATGGGCTATTTATTTTGTTGCTGGGCAGAACAAGGGCTGATGGAGACAGGGTGATTAAGGTGCTTTTAAATGGCTTTAAGCAGGTTTGCACAGGTTTACGCAAAGCTAAGCGCTGGTAACATACGGTTAAATGAATAGATGCTTACATCGTGTAGGCTTCACTTACCAGTGCATAACTCTGCTTAGCATTCACATTTAGGCAATGCTTACACCTGCTAAGCATAGCTCAGCCCTGGTAACCAGTGATCACATTCCAGTCTGATAAAATACAGGGTAATGACATCTTTAATAAGTATATTTCATCTCCTGTACATACCATACTTCTATGTGCTATCATTACAGTTGCAAGGGGTGTGAGTATACTGTATACAACACTTGGGTATACATTGGTAGTACCACAATCTTTTCTCTTTGGATTTGTTTCATACATGGGTAGTATCCCAGGTTATATGCAGTCACACTTGCATGGTACACCAGCAACAGTGCACTGGTTGACAGAAATAGTTTAACATATACTGTATAATTACATTAGTACATTTAACAGTGCTTTTTCAAGTAAGAGTAGATTGCAGATTGTAGTACCAGAACAATACACCCCTGCATGCAAAGCTGGACTCTGAGTAATGACACAGGTTGACATGCTGCCCAGATGGTGACTGCTCCTACACACATGGTGGTGGAATGAACTATAGGGGAGTATGCAGAGAAAGGTGTTGGCAGAGGAGAAGTGGGATTGACAGACAGATGTAGGGAGGAGAAGTGAGTATAAAGAGATGGGATGTATGGCAAAGAGAGTGTTGGACATGGCTATGGACGTGGAGTCTGACATACAGATGTGGAGTCTGTGGTTGTATGTAATGTTGGACAGCACAGATGGTGTATAGGGCCTATAGATATTGGCTAGACAGAGGCACCTAGCTAGGAAGGATGTGCAGCACAAAAGGGTGATAAAGGAATATGGGTGAAACATACAAGCTAGGGGTGTGTTTAGAACATATGGAAACAGCACTTTGATGGCCTGTTCCATTAGGAAAATGGGGAGAGAGGGAAGGTTGGCTGAGGTGAGTATGGTTAATCAGGAGATGCAACAGATTATCAAGGAGAATGTAAGGATAGCTATGAGGGGGTTTAACAGTGGAAAGGCTGTTGTTCCAGATGACATACCTGTGGATGCCTAAAGGTGTTTCTGAGACATGGCAGTGGTATTTTTAACTGGATTGTTTACTGTAATCATGAAAGTGAGAGGATGTGTGAGATGTTGGCAAATATGTATGCATACTGCTTATCTGAACAAGGTGGTCTGCAGAGCTGTAGTAACAAGTGAAGGATAACATGATCGGTCACAGGATAAGGTAATGGTAAAGGGTGGCAGCAGCTAGGTTGAGAACATGGTGATGAATGATGCTTTGCAGTAAGGTTTCATGCGAGGTAAGAGTGGAACAGATGCAAATGTTGATCCACAAGTGATGATGGAGCTCTGCACTGAGGCTGAGATGCAGCTGCATTGTGTCTATGTGCACCTACAGAGAAGATATGGCATGCTGCCTGGAGAGTAGTTGTGGTATTGCATGTGGAAGTCAGGGGTGCCAGCGGAGTCTGTCAAATACCACACAATATGTAGGAGGCTAGTGTGACAAAAGTGATTTCTGGTTTTGACATGACAGGTGTATTTAAGGTAGATGTGGGAGTACATCAAGGTTCAACTGTGTGTCCTTTCACATTTACAGTGATGAGGGACAGGTTGACAGACATGATTAGACAGGAGCCCCTGTTGACTGTGCAGTTTTCAGATGACATTGTGGTCTGTAGTGAGATTAGGGGAAAGGTTGGGAGACCCTGGGGAGGTGGGGTTATGTTGTGGAGTGGGGACTAATGATGGTCAGCAGGACTAAGTAAGAATACATGTGCGTGAATGTGGTATGGGATAGAGGAATGCTGACAATGCAGGGCATACAGTTTGGAAGGTTGATAGGTCTAACAACTTGGGAACACCAGTTCAGATTCATGGGCAGTGTGGGGGAGAGGTGTACAAGAGAGTACAGGCAGGTTGTGTGTGGTGGGGAGGGGACTCAAAAGTTATTTGTGACAAACAAGTACCATTAAGAGTGATTTATAAAGTCTACAAGAGGGTAGTGTGACTGGCTACATTATATTGGTTGCAGACAGAGGGATTGTACAGACAGGCAGGATTCAGGGCTGGACACAGCAGAGTGTGGAATGTTCACATTTGCACTGTATGTGACAGGGGGATAGGATAAGACCTACACCAGCTACTTTCTCAGTATATAACAGCAATATCTCCATCCTGGACCTGTGTTTAGGCCTCTGTCCAAGAGTATGTTAAACCTTGTCCATATATCATGCAGTCAGAGGCACAGATATATGGTATATCATTACTTAGTGACATAAGTCGTAATATCATACCATTTAGGTATCAGACTACCAGACATTTTATGTGTAAGTGGCCTTATATATGATGACAACGCCTGGGCATTCTTTGGAAGTGTGTACAGTTGGGAGGTCATTGTATTTCTGGCTATTGTTGACAGACTGTTAGGGATGTGTAGCAGTGTATAGTGAATATGTTATTTCTTGGGGGGGGGTAGATGTAAGTGTTATGTTTCCTTTTCTATCTGACTCTGCATGCAGATCCAGTTTCTGGTGCTCTATCAAGTGTTACATTTTTGTAGGGTAAGACTGTGACATACCCCATAACACAGTCAGACACCATACTACACTGTGTATTGGGCCATTATATGTAGGGGTAGTGTATGAGTATCAAACATGCTGATGTTTGGTTCACACACTCCTTATACTGTATGCACTTTCACACTGGTGTCTGTTTCTCAGTGCTGTTACATCCCTGGAGTGCCTGGTATATTTCCAATTACATGTGTATTCCCTCATAGCAAGACTGCTTTTTTGTTGTGTCATTCTGCCTGTAGTTTGGATATGACTTGATGACGTGGCTAGCAGCTTAGTGTATTTTGCCTAATGTGATGTTATTTCCAGATTTATGGCAGATATGTATTGTTGCCTGGCCCACATAAGTGCTGTGTATGTCGGACACATCACTGGGGAGATGTGAAGATTTACATGACTAACTCATGGGAAGTCACTGGGTTTTGGACTTGTGCTGTTCCACTCAATAGATGTTGGAACAGACAGGAGGGTGTTACTGCATCACATTTGTCAGCTCATCTACACCAGTATGTCATATATGTCCACATTTTCATGGCCTCCCCCCTTGGTTATGCTTTCTTGCACGAAGCTGTTCTGAGCATACCTGTCACCGGCCAGATTGCTCCAGACTGTCTACGCTTATTGCCCATGTTTCTGGTCTGTTGAACAGTATCATTTTATTCCTCCATGTGGTGAATCACTGTGATCATGTGGGGATGTCTGCCAGTATATGATAACATACATTAACAGTTTCATAACTGACATCCTTCTGAACATGTATTCTGTCACACACCCTGTTCCTGTAGCAACAATCTACATTTATACCTGCAGGATGTACATTGTGTCCCTAGCATTGGTCCATTGCCCCCCAGTTTGCAGCCTATGTCCAGATCTCTTGCACTTAGGGGTAGGGAGATATGGTGCTGGGTATAACTGCAGTACATGTTATATTTATATATATATATATATATATATATATATATATATATATCTATATATATATATATATATATATATATATATATATATATATATATGTGTGTGGGTGTGTGTGTGTGGGTGTGTGTGTGTGTGTGTGTGTATTCATATATATGTATTTCTGTATATGTATGTATGTGTGTATGTATATATATATATATATATATATATATATATATATATGTACCTAGATATATATATATATTAATATATATGTATATATTATGTTCATATATATATTTATCCCTGTATAGATATTTTCTATATATTTTTTTATATATGAATACTGATATATCAGTATATTTCTTGTTTAATATCTTCACATTATATTATTTTATGATAAATATGTGCATATTCTATATGTGTAATTTTGTGTACAGCTACATATATCTGATGTATACACTTTTCATATGCATCTATCACCATACACATCAATATTTGTATATTTATATATTATAAACATGCTGGTTCCACAGTGTTTGTTCCATAGAATTCTATACCTGTATTGAATATTTAAAAAAAAAATGTCATAGTGCAGTTCTGATAGAGTAGTGGTGCATTCCTCTGACTATGGTGTACAGGGTCCTGGGCTCAAGACTGGCAGGACTGATTATTTTATTGCTGGTCAGAACAAGGGCTGTTAGATACAGAGTGATTAAGGTACTTTTAAGTAAGTGTAAGCAGGTTTACCCAGGTTTGTGTGGCGGTAAGCAGTGCTAACTTCCAGTTTCATTTGCTTACAGTCAGTTACCCTGAAAAGTATTTAATCTGTGTAGGCATTGCTTAGCACTTCGCAGACTGGCTTAATCCAGCTTACTATTGCTTAAAAGTGCTTACTCCCGGTTAACCCTGCACTAATTTCTTTAAAAGAAAAGAAAAAAGCGGTTATAGGAAAGTGGTGAAAAAGGGAGCACAAAGATTAAAGACAATAAGAAAAGTAGCTAGGAATGTGCAGGATGGGTGTAGGGAAGGTCTATAGCTGTCCATTTCTTCTACAGCAACATCTATGCATATATACTGAATTTGGAGGTATATTTGGACACTCAAATCCCTGAGAGGTGGGTGAGGACAACAATAATGTGTTGTGAAGCCAATTAGACCAGATTACATGTGTCCATTGGACACATGTGCAAAATGGACAGCTATGTATGGGGCAATTTGTTTTGAGAACAGATTGTCCTTTTGTTTTTTTTAAGGTGACAGTGAAATGTTGGGGAAGGATAGTAGATATATTTGGAGAGGTAGGTTGAGTGGGAAGACAGACAAGACAGCATACAGGGGCTGTATATGACACATGTGGGAGGTAAACACCTTGGAGGGGGTGGGGGTGTTTGGAAATCGAAAGCCCATGAGCCCACAAATGGAAACAGTGAGACTGAGGTCCCCACCCATGGGCAGTCACCACTGCACCTTCACGGCCCCAAAGGTAGCTGTGGTGGGAGTTGAGCAGGAGGGGCAGGATGACCTCCTAATTGTGCTATGCAGTCCTCAAGCTGGCATAGCAGATATACAAGCTCCTTTCAGAGCTAGCGATGCACCAAACCTCAGACCTGGCTTCGGGTGACAGGATCCTGTCTGTGCCCACTCCTGGAGGGGACAAGCCCCATCCCCTGAGGCATTTCCACCCAAAGGCGGTGCAGGACCAGTGAACAAGGAGGTCCCGGGGTGGGTCCCAGATGTGCTGGGGCCCGGTGCCACATCCAGATGAGGTGGCACAGGTGGGTCCACTGAGACCGGCCTTCCCAAACGTGCTATGATGTTACAGTTTTAAAACATATGTGGGTTAGTAATAGTCAACACAATCCAGGATTAGTTATAACAGCATGCATAGATACTTTCATTAACACAAAACAACAGATTTGGAACAGTTGCATAGCAAACAGAACACATGCATATATGGAACCACAGTGGCCATTACAATTGCATGCTGGTTACACTGATAGCAACAGGCCACCAATGATAGTATTTCAACATGGAACATTAATAGAAACACATTTCAATATTTGTTGAACAATAGGACATATGTCCCAACAGTAGGTTTGGTGTAAACATACCAATTGATTTGTGTATTTAGGTTATTATTGGAGATATGGTGGGGGGTGTCAATTAACAACTTGTATATCCTTGCAGTACTTGCAACTTTAATGATCATTGCTCTAATCATTACTCTACAGGTATTATTACAATACCCTTATGGCCTTGGTTTGGGCAGTGGTATGTTTGTACAGATTGTATACTTAAACTGTCTTATAGCTAAGTCTAACTCTCTTACCAGGTAGACCTGTGGAGGGAATGTTTGTTAACACTACCTGACTGTTTCTACACATATTCCCAGATTCCTTGTTAAAATTATGCACATACCTCTCAATCTCTTAATGCACAACATGTGGACAAAGCTTGACAATGTGGGGGTACAAATATGGAAATATTTTGAATATTGCTCTATAAAACTTTTAGACAATTGCTAGAGTAACAATATTTGTTTTAATAAACATTTTCTGAAGGATTCGAAGTCTGACACTCAAATGTATGTCACTATTTGGTGACTACAATCCTGAGATCATCCCAGTGATTTGCCAGAAAAAAAGAGGAACAGGGCAAAAATATGGGCCAAATATCTGGACATTCTGGGACAATCTGTACAGTTGTGAGGCATGATTATGCATGCAACTTACTACCACTCCCAGGATTCAAACCATGGCTGTTTCTGTTAAAAATACAACAATTTCTGTTTTATCAAAGTGAGGTATTTAGAAACCTGTTTGCTCCTTTAGTGTTTTCTATCTAAGTCTCTCTTGGTTATACAATCTGACCTTGTAATTACAACAGTCTTATACAAACATTCCTAGATATATTTTTATGTAACACAGTATGAGAAATAGTGGTAGACACAACAGTACTATTCTGATATCAGATATTGGTGAATATTGCATGTCAGGCCATACAATACAAGAGTAAATACAACCAGTCCAGGATTTAAAAATTTATTTCCAGGCAGTTATAGTTTTCTTATCTGAAAGACCTATGGGGGGAATGTTTGTTAACACTACCTGACTGTTTCTACACATACTCCCATATTCCTAGTTAAAATTATGCACATACCGCTCAATCTCTTAATGCACAAACTCTGGACATAGCTTGATAACATGGGGGGTACAAATAGGGGCATATTTTGAATATTGCTCTTATAAACCTAAAGAGTTGCCAGAGTAACAGGATTTGTTTAAATATACATTTTCTGAAGGATTAAAAGTCTGAAACTCAAATGTATGTCATTATTTAGTGACTACAATTCTGAGATCATCCCAGCAGTTTGCCAGGGAGAAAGAGGAACAGGCCAAACATATGAGCCAATTATTTGGACATTCTGTATTGTTGAGAGATATGATTATTCATTCAGCTTGCTACCACTCCCAGGATTCAAACCATGGCTGTGTCTGTTAGAAATACAGCAATTTCTGTTTCATCAGAGTGAGCTATTTAGAAACTGCTGTCTGTTTCTTTAGTGTTTTCTGTCTAAGTCTCTCTTGGTTGTACAGTCTGACCTCGTACTTATAACAGTCTTATACAGTCATTCCTAGACATATTTTTTATGTAGCACAGTGTGGGTAACAGTGGTTAACACAACATTACTATTCAGAGAATGCAATACTAAATGCCATACAATACCAGAGTAAACACAACCAGTCCAGGATTTAGAACTTTATTGCCAAGCAGCTGCAGTTTTATTTAAATATCACCTATATGGGACTATGCCTGGTTTATTCAGTACAACCATACACAGTTTTTATACTGCCAGGTTACTTTCCACTACTTTATATTTATTTGGTATGACTACTGCAAGCAGGATTGTTACTCATCAGCCTCACAACACCGCCTTTGCAACCTACTGGCATGGGCTTTCTGATTCACAGCCCACTCAGCTGCAGCTATAAAGGGAATAAAGAAATATTAAGGCATACCTATCCATCTCATACACAGGCTGGACTTTGGTAAACAGTTATTGATATGAATACTTACACACTACTGGGACATCACCCCTCTGCCTTGCTTCTTGGACCCACTTGTCCAAGAGCTCCCTCTTCTTCTTCAAGTCAGTATAGTGGTGCTGGACTTGCTCACCAGTCAGAGGGATGCCAGTGGCACTGGTGAGATCACAGGTGAGATGGTACCAGGCTTCCACTTTATATTGGGAGCCCTGATACTGGCCCTGCAGCAGTCTCTCATCATGGGTTTTTACCAGGAGTCCTACCATGACCTTGGACTCCTCCATGCCCCAGTGCTGCTCCAGGAAGGGCATGCCCTCACCAACACCTGCCATACTGCTTACAGTGGAAAGCTGCAACAAGTTATGAGCTGTATTCCCACCTGTAGGGTTTAAATATGGCCGATTTCCCACTCTTTGCTATGATTGGACAGTTTTGAATATGCTAAGCCAAGCTAAGGGAAAACCTGCTTAGCTAAGGTTGGCAGCGCTTAAAGGGGCAGGTTCAGCACTGCATATCAATGGGCGAATCCACTTAGCTGGGCTACTCATTGCTTACCAGTCATATTTACACAATGCTTACACGTGGTAAGCAGAGCTGTGCAATGTTTAGCATTGCTTATTTTTTAGTTTATAGGCCCTCTGCTGTATGGGATTGATTCATCATTCATTACATATCATAAATTTGTTTACTGACCATAACATCCCCAAATGTGCTTTCATTACATTTATTCATGTGTGACTATACTGTATGAGGCACTTGTGTTTATATGGAGGTTTCACAACTTTATTAAACTGACATCTCACATCTGGACCTACTACAGTACACTGGTTAACAAATATATGTTATTTAGTAGCTAATTATAAAAAGAAATGTTTATGTACTGCTTTCACATTGTGGGGATATAGTGGGGATCAAACCAGGATTGGCTGATTGCAAAGCAGATGCTCTAACCACTACACTATCGCAATACTGCTCATATTGGATGTCTCTTGCTATTTAACTTCTTGTGCTGTTTAAGCTGGACTAAGCGTAGCTAAGCAACGGGCACACCCGCGCAGCTACGCTTAAACTTTATTGCATGTATAAAAAAATATATTTCTTGTGTTTTTTTATTTGTACCCTTCAGAATATCCATGCTAATGCTGAACCTGTTATTCTATCAACTTTCTGCTTTGTTGGATGATTATCCCTTATGGCTTTGACAAGATTTCTGACCCTGATGGGTTGGGGGTATTACAAGCTTTCTCGCTCATTTTATATTGCCGAACGGCAATTCTGTTGTGCAGGGGGCATGTGTATTGTGAGAGCACTGCTCTCAGACACACCCCCTGCACTTGTACACAAATTTGTGTCTGTTTAATAGCACGGCAGCGCGCCTTCATGAATATGCATGGCACACTGCCGTGCTGTACAGGAATGGACCTTCCGTACAGGAATAAGCTATTCCTGCACGGAAGTTTGCTGAATCCCAGGGCATATTTTATATGGTGTTCTTTTAATTGTTAAATATAGTAATTTACAATGGTTTGCACTTGAGATGCGAGCATTGTATTTAATAGATGTATGTATCAGTTAGTAGTATCGTCTGATGAAGCAGTCTATGTAACTGAAAGCGCTTACGTCTTATTCTTTTTGGATTGCATTAAATACGTTTTAAACTTTATGAACCGGTGGTCATCATTTTATCCTGCTTCATTTTATGCTTGCCATATTGATTGTTTTATGGAGCAGGATATTCATTTGGTATATCTTGTTACTGCTGTTCTGTGGATATATAGATATATGATTCTACTGTACTCCATCTCCAGTTCACTTTATTGACAAGAAAAAAACAGTGCTTCATTTTTATCTAAAATGCATTTCATTGACACTACATTTCATCAAACCACATTTCACTGAAAATATACTAAATATACCTCCAAAAGCCTTTTTTTGCAGGGGACAAGCCCTATGCCAAAGCCCTCAAACACCTTAATATAAATATAAATATACTAACTCCATAGCCACAACTGCGGAGAAAAAAGAATACTCTTCACAAACTGAGTCACTGCTGGCTGATGTACATAAACTTGTAGAGATGGTGGCATCATATTCCAGAGGACATTACCATGGCAAAAGTAGTGATAAATATTAATTTGCATTGTAATCCCTATCCTCCAAAACCACACCAACATTTTCTATACCATCGCACAGTTTTCAATGAAATGTGTTTTGATAAAATATTTCATCAAAATGAGTTTAAGATAAAATTAACCATTTTTCTTTGTTGATAAAGTGAACTGTTGACCAAATGAAGATATATAATTCAACAATAAGCAAGAAAATAAATTCATTATATCCTTGCTGATCCCATACTTTTTTGCAAATGTTATTCAACTAACAACACAATGTAATCAACAAACAATATAACAATGTGATACACACTGCAAATTGAAAACATTATAAAGATAAAAAACAATTTGGTATAGGAAATAATAAGATCTATAACATTATAATCTTGAAACACAGAAAAAAAATCAGAATTGCTACCCATAATACTTGCATTCGATCCCAGAACATCTTCTTTCTCCTTTTCAAGAAAAACAACATATTAAACTGATTCCAGGACTAATGATATCTAAATCATCAAATGGTTTGATGAAAACTGAGAATACAGGCTGTTACATATGAAGCAGAACTTGTGGTTTAATTCTGCTTAATGATTGCATATTTTGCAGGTATCTTAATATTTATGGAAATTAGATTTTTAGTTCTGCGTTTATAAATACTAACCGAACAATCCACTTATGCTGTGCTTGATGAGATCTCTAAAAAGGCCAAAACACGCATGTTCACAGCTATTAGGTGCTGGCTTTATTGGCCTGAATGCACTCAAAAAGACTTTAAAATTAAAAAGTAATATGTCATGAGCATTCAGAAGCCATATAACTGAAACACTGTATGTCCTTAACTATAATTGAAACACTGTATGTCCTTAACAGGTTATTTGATAATATATCCCATGGGCTATCATTGCAGGAGGTTTAAGGTATTATACAATTAAAACTTTAGCTTGTCTGGGGCTTTTGTGTAGTTTTTACTATTTTATTTTTGTATGACCTTTTTATACCATTTGGTTTTGCTCTTATAGGTTCTGTAACAAATATTATCACTTGATGCAAACTCTACTGTACTGCTGAACTCTCTTGTTTATTATATTTTTTGAAATGGTGCATCAATCTAGAACCTACTTATTTGATCATAAGATCATAGGACCATAGGAGGTTATTAGGATAATGACCCTAGTGCCCTTACAAGCCTAGCCAAGTTTTACTCTTATTTCCATGATTAGCACCAATGACCCCTGTCCAAGAGGGACATAGGTGGAACCCCTGGGGTAAACTTATGGTTACCCATCCAATTGTCCAGACTGCATTTGAAGACGGCCAATGAGGTGCTCTGCTTGAAATGAAGCAGAAGTCTGTTCCAAAGGTGTGGTAACCTCTGGGAGACACATCTGTTCCGCCAGCAGGTTCTATTAATGTCACATACCAGGTTAAGGCTATTAAAGTGAGTAACCCATGTACCATTTGACTTAGGAATATGCAGCATTTCCAATAAAGCAGGGTCAAAGATTAGCTTATATGCAAAACATAGATCACCTCTGAGCAGTCTGTATGAAACAGAATAAAGTGACAGTGAATTCAGAAGGTCCTCATATGACAGATGCTGAAGACCTTGAATTTTCCTTGTGAGGAACCTTTGTGGTTTCTCCAATTGCTACAGGTACTTGCAAGGGTACATACCAAAAGGGGCATTGTACTAAATTATTGGCCTGATGAGGCAAGAGTACAGGGAGGTTATAACTTCTGTTTTTTCTGGAAGCAATGCCTTTACTTATGAGATGAGCAATATGGAATGCCCTTCTTACCACTGTGAAGACATGGTGATCAAAGATAAGGTTGCTGTCAACTTATGTGCCCAGGTGGCTCACCACTGAGTGCATACTTAGGGTGTTGTTATTGATGTGGTTGTTAGCAGGAACATCACTCTTACTGAAAGGGATGATCATACATTTTTTGTGCTGAGTTTAAGGCCATGACATGGGCACCAGTCATTTGCTTGTGAAAGACCCTCTTGCAGGATGTTGACATCATTTAGAGATTCTATGACCACTCCCAGTTTGCAGTCATCAGCAAACTTTGTTAGCCACAGCCTTTTAGTTTTAGCTTGCACTTTGGACAAGTAGATTACAAACAGTAGAGGTCCCAGGACTGATCCCTGTGGAACACCACTGATTACAGGGCCACTGTTGGAGGTGGATTCCCCTATTTTGACTATATGGGTTCTATCAGTGAGACAGTTAACAAACCATATAATGATATACAGGTTGATACCTAGATGGGTGAGTTTGTCAATTATGCCTGAGTGGGGAATAGTGTCAAAAGCCTTGGCTAAGTGTAGATAGGCTGTGTGTACAGATTTCTCATCATCAAGGGACATAGTGACTGTCAGTGATAACCCATGCTATTTCTAATTTCCCAAATGTCTTTCACTGTGGAATGGAGGAGGCCACACAACCTCATCAACATCAACATCTCTGTCGTCTGATCTTTCTGCTGATGTCATATACGTTTAAGCTTTTTAAGGATTTAGAATTTTAACATCAGAAATTAAACCAGTAACGTGGACATCACTGCTATCGCTAGAGAAAACGCATGTAAACTAATAGCCTTTGTGGAATCCCTTACTTGACATCAAAGATCAGAGTACATTTCACAGAGAATTACATGGAGGCAGAGTATCACACAATGAAAAATAGCAAAAAAAGTGAAAAGGAGTTCAAGCTATGAAACAGTTATGTGAAATCACAGAAGGAGGGTAGGTAATAGATTTTACTTAACTCCAAATTGACTGCAAGCCAAATGAGATCTTTGTTGTCTGTAACAGTATATTATTAAGCAAATATTAAAGTACACTTAACTAAAATAAAATAGGATATGTTGAGCACAGATTAACCTTATCATTATGCTTTTATAAACACCGTTTTAACTTAAATTGTTGTGGCCATAACAGAACTGTAAGCAAAGTAAAAAAAAGAAAGTACAGGATACTGAACAGTGTAACATTTATATTTTATTACTTATGTAATTATGGTAAATAATGGGCAAAGCTTGTTTACAGCCCCCCCCCCAAAAAAAAAAAAGAAAAAATTATCATTAAAGACAAAATGTGTCAGTGCTAGCAGAGGTAGCATAGAAAATAATAAAATGTTCTTTATTTTTATCAAATCATGTATGAACAAATGATACATTTGAATGAGCAGGGTTCATTTAAATAAAGGTCCCATAGTACAACAGAACACAATACACCCTTTCAAAAAATATAATTAACAAGAGAGTTCAGTGGTACAGTACACTCAGCCCTTTCAAAAACAATTATTTAAGAAAGAAAATAACTGCAGATAGACCAGTGATTTGACTTAATAAATTATTGCTCTGGTGGCATTAGTTCATTCATGTCTTTTGAAACAAATAAAGTAACCCAAAGGGATATTAGAATATTATATCTGCATTTAGTTTAGGGCCAAGAGTTAAAAAGTGCCAAGGGTATTTCAGAGACTTTGGTTACAGAATGCCAATTGTAGATGATGCACATTTTATGAGTCATTTTCTTCCTGGCATTAATTGTCATTAGATAGAATTAACATAGTGCAATATGCTAAAAGATTATTATATTTTTTTTAATAAATTTATTTTCATTTGTATCCAGCACAATTATTTTTATGCACTATGGAGATCAATAGCAAGAATTGTAATTTACTTAACAAAAAGTTTACTTATCCTTGCTAAGAAAAATATTATTTTTCACTCTGTCTATTGTTTCTTACCACTGATTTCATAATAACAGAAACTTTGTCATAGATCCCTGATAATGGAAACAAAATGAGCTGCTTTCAGATTCCGAACTGTATCTGCACCCTTCAGACTCCAGATGTGTTACTGAAATTATGTTAGACTTTGTGTTTCATTATATAGTCCCTGGGTGTACAAAGTAAAGAAGTGGTAGAAGGGAAGGTAAAGAAAAGTAAATCTATTTTACAAGGCACATTTCTTCAGTTCTGCAACTTAGTATTGTAACTCAGTGACTTCATATCTGTGTTGTGGTAGGCTATTGTATTTTCTGCACCATTGTCACTGTTTCACCAAGTATCGGTAGCGGAGAAAACTCCTGGTCAGCAATTATTTTACATATATTCTTCTATTTAGTCATTACAAAATGGCTATATTGACTGTAGTCCACACACACACACACACACACACACACACACACACACACACACACACACACACAAGTGGTTCACTTGCATCACTAATATGCAAATTTATGATGACTCAGTTGACCAAGTTCAGCTGATTTGGAACTCAACCAATGATAAATTCAAAACTAAACATTCTTCATGGGATGATCCCTCTGCACCTTCTTGTAGGTGTTAAGACTCCCATACCCAGTACCCCCAAATTATAATAACTATCTCCTTGTTTTCAAACCAATTAAAGAAAGAGAAATTCAGAAAACAGAGAATCACTGCTGGTGCATGCTTACAAACTGTAACAGCAGTAACTTCGTATGGAACAGAGCAATCAGGGAGTGCATCATCTGAGAGCTAAACTCACTGAACGGTGTCCTCATTGTGTTGGGACTTAAGGAGGATCAGGGAGTGCACCATCTGAAAGTTAAACTCATGGAGTAGAGTCCTCATTATGTTGGACTTAAAGAGGTGTAGAGAAGCCCACACTCACATGTACATGATTATAAACATGGGCACGTGCATTGACACACACACATAAACTCACATACATTGACTGAGCAGGCAAATTAAAAGAACAATATTTGTAGGTGAAATAATAACATTAATAAATAAAATACATTACTACACCTAAGAATTACTTCCCTCGTGATGTATAAATTGACTTTTCTAAACAAATGGCATTTCAGGGACTTCCTGAAAGAGACCTTTGAGTCACTTCCTAAAATTGGGAATGATAGCTGATTCCTAGGGGCACTAGCAAAGCAATTAAAAGGTGATATTAAATAGTTTCTAGTTGGGTCTCATAAATAGCCAGCAACCCCTTAGCATTGCATTATTTATTTTATTTATTTTTATTTTATTTTACATTTGTTGACCAGGATAGTCTGACTGGATACATGTCCATTTTCGGCAGAGGCCCGGGGAGAAAAGCTCCAAACTTACAAACAGATAAAGACAAGCAAGTTATAGTATATGCACAAACATATTGTATTAACATACAAGTTACAGTCTCACATTTCAAGCCAATGAAGAATACAGTTTATATTCAGAAATATATACAAATATGTTACAGTTTCTCTTATCAAACCTATAGGTGCAGCTATATACAGAGTATCTGCAAAGATGTTGTGGTTTCTCTTTTCAAACCTTTTAGTGTAAGAGGTAAATCACTGTGATTAAAAATTGCAGGGATATGGAAGTAGATGAGGCTTTAGTCAGGGTTAGAGCATTACGTATGACTGATGGCAGAAGGTGAGAATAACCTTATCTATTCTGCTCATTTAGGTGAATTTAATGTTATAAGTCCTGCCAGTCCTCACTTTACCTTACCTTTCTATTGTTATACCTTTCCCATACCCATTGAATGCTTCTGTAGGTTCTTTGCTTTTCAGTAGGTCCAGTAGTCCATTTAGGATTCTATTACATTCTCTGTGAAAAACTGTTTTGGATGATCTATTGGAAGGGAAACAGTTTTGTATACAATTGTAAAATGTTTTAAAATCATGCCCCTCCTGACTCTTCTGGACTCAAATGAGAAGAACTCTAGTATCTCTCGTCTCTACCTCCATCTCATAGATCTTTATGGTAACTTTTCCCTGGATTCTTTCCAGCATCCTGATGTCAGTATCCTTATATGGTCCCCAAAGCTGCACACAGCTTTTAAAGTGTGGTCTGACCAGGACTCTGCAGTGAAATAATTATCTATTTGTAGACCTCTCAACTTTTTTTGCTGCAAAGTCAGGAACAAACCCAAAAGTACTGGGGAGACAATGGTATAAAATCAGGGACAGTTATTAAATATTACTCTCTTTCACTTAGCAAACTAAAAGAATAACAGTCTTTATATCACCATGCATGTTCTGAAGAATACAAAGCATGAAGCTATTGACTGCAATCCTCCATGATTATAGGTTCATAGGTGTTTACTATGCTAATGATGACAAAGGCCTTTTTAAGCCTAGCCATGTATCCCAAATCTCTGACAAGTTCTGATACCCTTGATAAGTTTAAGCATGGGCCTGGAAGATGAACCATTTCCAGGTTATCTGAGTCCATTGGAGACATAAGTGCCAAACCATGGATGAAATTTCAGTTTCTCATCCAATTGTCCAAGTTGCACTCGAATTGGGTTAGAGAGGAACTCAGCTTCACATGGATGGGGAGCCTGTTCCATAATTGGGGTAGTCTCTGGAATACATACCAAATGATTTACCAGAAAATTAAAAAATAAAATGAGGGCATTTTGAAGCAAATTTAAGGATGTTCTACAAAATCAAGGACAGTTGAAGGTCTATTCCTCCTTGCTTCTGGAATCATCTCTTCTGAAGATACATCCCAGCATTCTTTCTGCTTCTGCCACTGCTGCTTAACTCTACTCTCAGTCATCCATTCCAGGTGTGATCAACTTCCTCAGATTTGTTTCCTGACCTACTGGTATCACTTCTACTTACATCCTCAGCTGATACTTCACAGCACTGTTGTTGTCCCCTATGTTCAGTTCTTTACATGTGTTTGTATTGTACAAAAAGTGTCACATTTTGGCTTATATGTTTAGCTTTTCCAAATCATTTTCTATAGTCTTCATCATGTTCTTGTGCTGCACCAATCTTTGTGTCCTCAACAACGACTCTGTCCCAACTCTACTCCAATATATGTGTCTGCAACAAATCCACCACTGAATGCAAGACAAACCCATATTGTTATCCACTAGTCTTATTTCCTGAAATTATTCTTAAGAGTACAAATCTCTGTCCTTCAATTCAGCCATACAACTTTTTCATTGTGTCAGTATTGGTCCTAGTTACATCTGCTATAGTTTTCCAATTTGTTCTTCTATGGGATATAGTCAAGGCCTTGATGAAGTTATGGAAGACAATGTCTTTTGCACTCCACTGGCATGCATGGTAATTGGAGACTTGTATAATACATGTTCCTTCTCTCAGTGATCTATATCTGGATTGGCTTATTATACTTTGAATATTTCCATCACTCTCCTGTGTCACTTCTGTACAGCATTATACTTTTTAAATTTCATTCATTTTTCCCATGTCACTTTTCTACAGCATACATTCAATTGGCTTTTCCCCACATCTTTTAAGTATTCATGGCCGCTTGGTACTTGAGAATCTACAGTCTTTGAGTCATTACCTTTACTTAACACTTTCTAAATATTTCTGAATCGGGTGCAGTAAGTTTTAACAAAGTTAGAATAAATAAAGTCATATATGCATAAATAAAATATAATAAAATAAAAATAAAGGAATGGAGGAGTAAACCAGATCACAACTTCCAAAATGGTAGCAAATAAGATAAGTAGAATATATGGGATATTGGGGTTAGATATGACTTTAATTTGAACTATGAGAAGGGATTATTTGCATATTCAACACATACATAGCAAACTTTACAACCCCTTGGAGTACAAATAAATATCAAATATCATATCCAGCATGTAGACTATCATGTAACTGTCTGAATGCCTATCTATCTTTCTATCTATCTATCTATCTATCTATCTATCTATCTATCTATCTATCTATCTATCTATCTATCTAATCTATTTTTTCTGACAAAATCTGACCAGGACACTTCAGGGCATCTTTTGCCAGCAGTATCCACCTCAGAAGATATCATATAACAATGGAAAAATCTATAATGGTCTAATGTTTATACAAGCTGAATTTCAAATTTTCATCTATAATGACTCCTAATAGCTTTATATGCAAGACAATTTCTTTTTTTGTGTGTTATGTACAGAGGTGACAGTGAAGGCTGCCCATTCATGTTGTGTGTTTTGGGAAGGAATAGAAGCAACTTTGTTTTCTTAGTACTTACTAGGAACTTGGAGTCATTAAGCCAGGATTCAGTGGAGGTAAAAGATTGTTGGGTTATATGTTGAAGATAGGCAAAGTTTTAGCAGAACGTATGAGGATCAAGTCATTGGCATATTGGATTAAAGTAGCATGTTTTAATGCAATATGGAAGTTGTTAATGAAAATATTTAAAAGTATAGGACCTAAATTAGATCCTTGGGAGAACCAGACATGGACTGGAAAGAAAACTCAATAGGCACTTTGCCATTTGTCTGACTGCTGTCATTTTGATAGGTAGCTATGGAATCATAATAGGGATGGGAGTAAGAAACCAAGAGAAGATAGCTGTAGTAATAGTTTGGGATGAGAGATGGTATCATACACTTTTGATAAGTCGAGAAATAAGGCAGAAATGGGCTACCCTTGCTTCTTGCTATGTTAATGATATTGACAAAGTTTAGAAGGACAGTGATAGTACTGAGTCCAGGGTTAAAGCCATGCTGAGTAGTGATGAGATGCATTAGAGAAGTTGTCTGTGGTCATATTTTCTATGATTTTTGGACAAAGGATACAGTTTTGCAATTGGCTTAATGTTTGATAAATCAGAGGAGTTTCTACTCTTATGCAGTGGAAGAATGTATGAGTGAGGCAATAGACTCACTCTTGAAACTCTTTATTAATATGGACACAGGGCTGGCTATAGAGTCAGCAGAAAATTTGAGATACTCTGTGGGAAGGTTATCTGGAGCAAGAGTTGCTGGTTTTAGTTTTTGTAGTTTTTTTTTAAGTAGTTTAATCAACTTGTGGTATGAGGATGGCAGGTAGTTGAGTTAGTGGATTAGTTATTTTTACTAAAGTAGTTACAGTATCAATAAAGTATGAATTTAACTTTGAGGCAATCTCTGATGTGAGCTATTAGGTGATGGATTGAGCTGATCTTTCTTTCCTGGTGATACCAAATGCTGAATGGAGTATTTTGTCACACACGCACACACGCACACACGCACACACGCACACACACACACACACACACACACACACACACACACACACACACACACGTATCTCTCTCTCTCTCTGTATACATATATATATATATATATATATATATATATATATATATATATATATATATTTTTTTTTTTTTTGGCTATAATATTGGTTTTGTTAAGGTTATGGAGGTATTTATCAGCTTCAGGTTTTGATGCATTTCTCTTTTCCAAGCTTTGTCCCTAGTGTGTATGAGTTCTTGGCTGACTTGTTTAGCCATAGGGCTGAGTTAGATTTGATTCTTATTTTCTAACAGGGACCTGTTTTTTAAGTATGCTGAGAAGCACAGTCCCCTGGATTCAATAAACTCCAAGTAGGCTCTGTGTAGAGTCTACACAGAGTGTAACTATCTAGATGGCCACAATGTGTTTTTGGTAGCATGTACTGCATATTTATGATGTGCATCAGGCCTAAGTAAGGTTGCGTGGTGCATACCAGTAGCATTGGCCATGAAACTCTGCATAACAGCACAGATAATGAATCTGTGTAAGCCTCGATGGTCTGCCCACATCACAGACCACCAGAAGATTATGCAGTCAATCCAGCCATCCTGAATGACAATCTGAAATGCACAAATCTTATCCCGTCTTGTGTCCTTTTATATATTTTTTTTATTCATCCCACATGTTTGTGCTGTATGCCGCAGCACATTCAGATGCTTATCAGGTTTGTGCACAGTGACCACCCAGTTAACAGACATGACCCAGACATCTAAATATAGAAAGATGATGCTTTCACTAAATATGGCTGTACAGTGTTGTGTGACATGCAAATCCACTAAGTGCAGCTGTGTTATGCTGATACATTGGAAAGAATAACACCTAGTAAAACAATGCTGATATTGTTACTAGTCTGATCGTGACATGGGTTAAATTTTGGACTAAAGTACAGATGGTCCTGGGTTCTAATCCAGGGAATGCATACTTGTTCAATATAGTTTGAAATTGCAGTATATCCAAATAACCTGGTAATGGAAGGGAATGACCATGAATTTCTCTTGGAGATGTTTTTGGCATTTTTTTAAAAAGGTGAGTGGCACTTAATATCGTGGAAGTATGAAGTTGTTTGTATACATATGCATATACTGTGCAGCTTGTGCGATAGTAAGTGGTGTACACCTTTTTCAAATGTATCAAATTGTATATAGTGCACACTCTCAGTAAGCACAAGTGTCAGGGAAAGCATGATATTTAAAGGGGAAATACTGGGACTTGAACTTTATACATTGAGGTTTGACTTGTGCAGCAATGGCTGGAGAGGTGAAGGTGTGCATTTTAGAGCACAGAGATGGGGTGTCCAGGACACCAAGGTTTTTATTGGGCTCCTAATTAAGAATTATGGTCCACACCTGTTGCAGAAAGACTATACCTGCACCCAATACAAAGCAGAAGCTTGGGATAGTTTGGCAAGGGCACTTACCAGTTCAATTGGTATCCCCAGCACCAATGAACAGTCTGTCACTGCTATGACAACCTCTACAGGAGAAAGAGGGATACACTTGATCAGTGGATCATGGATTGCTAGGCGGGGAACACCCCGGTGATGTGTAAGTATGATGTAACTGTATTACCTGAAAATTCTCAAGCTGGCTATGGTAAACCCTTGCATTAGCAGGGATATTCTGTAGGGTACAAATAATTGCTTTTTCTTTTCCCTTTTTCCACAGCTGCAGAAGAGAGGGCTTCAAATTTCAGATCTCACACTAGATGACTAGAGAGGAAGGGACAAGCATGTGGTAAGTAATAGTATTTACATAAAGCACTCTTATTGCAGCCTTAACAGTTATGGATGGATTATTAGCTATATCATACTTTATGATTTTGGAAATGCATATCTGTGCAGTACCTTTCAATACTTCTTATATATGCTGAAAATTCAGATGTAAGAATCATAGTTTTTCTCTGTTAATTATAGGGTTTATGGTTGTCTGGCAAGTACTTTATGAAGATGCCAATAAATGAGTGTTGATAAGTCATGTTAACACAAATTCTACGCAACTATCTATGTATGTAATAGCAACATTTGCAATATGTTCCTAATTAAGGTTCCTTGTAGACTCAAATATGTAATGATATGTCCAGATATCCTGCTCTTAAAGGTGGAGAGGTGTGGTCTAAAACACAAAGCAACAGTTGTACACTGACAGATAGTAGTGCCCATGAGTATAAATGTAAAATGAAAAAGAGTTTGCATTATGTTGTATTCAAAAGTAAAAATACAGTATTACAGTAGACACTGCTTGTGACTTGTAATACCACACTTCCAAATATAACAATCATCAGTTGCATTACTGTGTTAGCTTTACATCAATAGAAATGTAGTATTGTTATGTAATGATCATTATAGCATTTCAAGTGCAGACTACCAGACCTGGCCTGCTGTCACATGTAAGCACTGTACATGTAGTCCAAGTAATACAGGGATTTATTAGCAGTTGTAATTGTTTATAGTATGAGACAGGAAAGTAGGAATGTGGACGGGTGTAGGGAAGAACTATAGCTATTCATTTCTTCAACAGTAACAAATGGGCACATGTACACATTTAAAGATGTATTTGGACTGTCCCCTCCAGAGAGAGGGGTGAAAACAACATACTTGTGTTTTGAAGCCAATTGGACCTCATTAGGTGTGTCAAGAAGACGAATATGTGAAATGGAGACCAATGTATAGGATGATATTTTTTGGGGGGGACAGATGCCCTTTTTTTTCTTTTTAAAGGAGAGAGTGGATTGTTGGGGAGCAATATAGGCAGGTTTTGGGCAGGGAAGTTGGGAAGGTGAAAAAGCATTTGCAGACAAAGTCCTTACATTTGTTGAGTGTGTTATCTGAAATGCAACTAGCACATGGACAGGGTCAACGAAGGACACAAGACGGGTGTGAACACCTTCGTTGGGGTGGGGGAATCATGAGCCTATGGACATCAAGTTTGGTGACAGTGGGAATCAAGTTCCTACTCAATGGACTGTCATCACTGTCACCTCACTGTGACAATGGCTACTGTGTCTGATGTCTGCATCTCCTTGTGTTATTCATTATGACCATAGAGAACAGTGTCTCTACTTGGTGTAGCCATGCACCAAGTGTGTGGTGCACAATTGTACACCAAACCAGGCAGTTCAGCTCAGGTGACAAGATCAACCCCTGTCTCTGCCTCCAAAGGGAACCACAGGCCTATCATCTAGGGCAGAACTACCTGAGGGTGCAGGTAGGGCAGAGGCTGCAGGGGGATTCTGCCAGGCTGCAGCCCAGAAGTGCTGGGCCTCAGTGCTGTAGCCAGTGGAGGTTGTGTAGACATTCCAGGGGTGAACTGTCCTACCCTGCTGTGCTGCAATAATATGAAATGATATAAAAATCAAATAATTAAATACACATAAGAAAGAATAATGTACAAAGTTACATTAAAAATATTATGATGGTAAATATGATAACAAATATAATACAGTACAGATATAATAAAACAAAATGATTAAAAAAGAGAAGGGGTGGGGTGAGGGGAAAAAAGAAGAGAACATTAGTAACTGCACAGATAATATACAAAGCTTTCTACAAGTAATTTACTATATTATATTACATTTCAAATATAACAAGACCAAATGCTAATCAATCCCTTTATTACACTGAATACTACCCTATTGCTAACACAGACACACTATACTACAGATCAGATAGTACCCAGCAATCATTCATTTTACATATCTTGAACATGTGCATGTTGCATGTACAATGTTTACATTTGACAGCAAGCCATCTAGCAGGCAGGTAGGAAGGCCTGCACCACCACTGGTATCATTATGAATATGTAACAGTACTCAGTGTTACTGTAGACAACCTAAAACATTATTGCAAAGAGCTGTCCTTACATTTCTGGAGTGTGTTATCTGAAACACATCCAGTGACAATGTAATAATAGTACTGTAGTTTCTAATTGGAATACACAAAAATGGCAACACTCTTTCCTATTATACTGCTATAAGTACAGGTTCACTGTTATAATGATAATAATTTGCAGCAAGTGCTTGGTGTCCCTAGTTTACATCTAATGATTTACATTGTGAAATGTATGTCAACTGAAACTTGTCCTGTATAGTTTGGAAGTGCAGTTTAATAAATTCAACCCTTATCTACTCTGTACTACAGGTCTGTTTTCATAAATATACTAATGTGTGTCCACTAGGGGATGCTGTGTTGCAGCAGTTCGTGTTGTCACCTCACAGCAAGAGGTTCTTCCATTCATTTCTCGGCTGGAGCACCTTCTGTGTGGAGTTTGCATGTCCTCCCCACGGTCAAGTGACATCTAAAGACATGCAGGTAGGTGTGTGTGTCTGAATGGGTGTGCCTTCTTTGAAGGTTGGGCATTGGGCTGACAACTTGGCATAGTAAAAATTCACTGCAAATCATTTAGCAGACCGGAGTTCTGCTATGGTGACCCCTAACCAGGAAAAGTCAAAAGACTAATGCATGTCCACTATTGCATTACAGTAGAGAAATGCATACTCACAGTGATACAAGTGTTTAGCACAATAAGCTGGAGTTGCTCCTAATGGTAAAATACCAGTAATTTTTGAAGCATACATACCACTTGTATCTCGTATTCTTCTTAGTGTTCGCTCATAGGCTTGCCCATTTTGTATTCTTCCCACACTAGCTGCTCATTAGCTGTGGGGAACATATAAACACATTAAGGTCAGCAATCAGAAACAGATGCAGCTGCTTAATCATTCAAGCAGTGCCTTTGGTACTCACACATCTGTGGAGTGCCATCCATCCTACATTCATCCATCCAACATTTGAAGGTATCTCTCTTCCTCATCTTGAGGTCTTGATAGTAATTTCTACACTGTTCGCCTGTGTGGAGGATGCCAGTAACAGTGAACAAATCTCAGGCCAAACTATTACATGCATCCAATTTGTAATCTGATCCATAATAGTGCTCCTGCAACAGCCGAGTACAATAATCATTTACCAGGGGTCCAACAAACACTTTGGACTCCTGCGTACCCCATCTTTGAGAACGAAATCTCAATCCTTTACCATGAACGCAAGACATCTTTAATGCAGATGAACACCAATGTACAATGTGATTTCCAGCCAATTACAGTTATAACAGATACTGAGAATGCAGAACATTGTGACTTGCAACATTTATAAATAGTGCACATCCATCGTGCAAACACAGGCAATGTGTTTGCTCACAGTTAGTAATGCAGAATATTTGAGATAATACAGATATTATTATGAAAACTGCCTCAGCCATCACGACAATAAGTATTATATAGGAAATGCTAGCACAACTACTAACATTTATCATGAGAAATGGGACACCATTAAAAAGGACAGGATTCTCTAGTATCACAACCCTGCACCTTAGCTATGACACCCTTACAATCATAAATGTTCCCAATACAAGACTGTAGATATACACATGTAGGATTCATTGCATTAGTAGCTATTACAAGGACTCATTACAAAACAACAAGGCTGCATTACTTGTATTCAAACCCAGGACCCTCAGAACTTGTAAGTGACAATTAACTCCTCGCAGCACAGGAGAAGTTACATAGCCTGTGGCTACATTTGTATACAATGTATGGTTCATACAGGCTCAGTATAAGAAAATGAAGTGATAACACGCAGAAAGTTAAATTAATAAATGAAGTGATAACATGCAGAAAATTAAATTAATGTATGATGTATACAGTCCAGTTGGTTAATACACAGGGGATATGCCTACATACGTGTTCAACCCAGATCAACATGCAGTGTAGATTCAGAGGGATGCATGGTTGCTTCAAAGCTGTTGTTCTCACATACACCACTGAAGCAAGCCATAACAGTCATTCAGCACACAAGCACCTTCAGCAGGGAATGTACATTTATTTGAAGTAGTTCATGTTAGATGTACACGTAGTGAAACATTCAACATGCAACGTAATCCATGTACTCCTTACACAAGCTGTTATGAACCCTGCTTTCAAATATACAACACTGTCCTAACATGCTTTGTTCCTCGGTCAATCAGCAGTCATCTGACCAGTACTGTTGTACCAGGTGTGTGCTCAAACAATTCTATACTACTGCCTTTGCAATGTTTAAGGATATTACTTGAGAATATGTTATTCAATCACCAAAAAGTAAAGCCATGTTGGCTAGCATGAACAAGCATTGAC
Organism: Protopterus annectens; assembly: GCF_019279795.1. Taxonomy (NCBI): domain Eukaryota; kingdom Metazoa; phylum Chordata; order Ceratodontiformes; family Protopteridae; genus Protopterus; species Protopterus annectens. Next base: position 1,523,601,946 of record NC_056737.1, on the reverse strand, counting down.
TATTATTTTGTGGGTGTGGTTCCAATCCAAGGCATCCACCCTTATGTCATCCTGTGAGATATCCTCAGAGAACAAATCTTGAGCATTTGGGAGGGGGCACATATGGGATTCATCTTAACTGGCAGGTTTGCCCTCACACGTGTGGCAGATGATACACATGCTGTTCAACATGCCTTGGTAGTTACAGTTGTGCACCTCATGGTTATTGTAGACCCTATAATGTTCACCACTTCTTGCTGTCATGTATACATGACTCCAATGTAAGGCACACATTAATTTAGGATACTGCAGTACAAGATACAATTGTAGTATTCCTCTGAATATATACTCAGAAATGATGTTCACATTTGTCACATTGTAGGATACCATGCAGTGATGTTGTAAAGACTGTAGATGGTGATGCCAGTAACTCACCAAGCATGCCTCTGTAAAATGTCCCTGCAACTACAAATAACATTTAAACACATGCCATACTTTCCAATGGGAGGGTTTCCTGCACTTGTCTCTGTCTGTGAGTCAACACTGAGAGAGTTTGCTCAGTTCCCGCAGGGTCTATAGGGTCTATATTATAACATCGAAGTCTTACAACTTCAAATGTTATAATATTGAACCCAGTAGAGTGAACACTGGAAATAGCAAAGCTGCAGAACACCGAATACTTTCCTAGGGAAAGTAGTCGGTGGGCCGTTTCTGCAGCTTTGCTATCTCCTCGACTGTGGAGTGAAGGTGAGTGTGCAATTGGGCATGGGTTAGGTGAGTTAGGATTAGGGCGCGGGTCAGGTAAGTGTGCAATTGTGTGAATGTGAGGGTTAGGGTGGGGTAGGTGAGTTAGGGTTAGGGAGCAGATAAGGTGAGTGTGCGATAATGACGGACCTTAGGGTTAGGATTGGGTTAAGGTAAGTGGACAGTTAGTGGTGTATGTATGGCCTTGTGTAGGGTTTTATGAAGTGTGTGGATTATTTATTTTGGTGTGCTTGTGTTGTGTGTATGTTTGTCGGAACAGCAATTTTTTTCCCTGGGAAAAAAATTGCTATTCTGACTGCTCGGTTTTCTTGTGTTTCGCTCTACTGGGTTCGATATTATAACATTCGAAGTTGTAAGACTTCGATGTTATAATATAGACCCAGTCTATATGCCCTAGAAAAATTTCCATATTCTCTGAGTATGGCTATTGCCAGCAGCAGCAGTGTCTTCAGCCTGTATTACAGACAGATGTATTCAAAAAGCAGCAGGTAATGAAAATCTTTGCCTGCTTTGTGTCTGTACTCCAGTATGATTTCAACCCACAAAAATAAAAAACACAAAAAACATAAAAAAAGGAAAGCATGAATGCTTTTATATCTTGTGGAGTAGATCTGCAGGATTAGCTGATCACCATACAATTCAGCTGTGTATGTCGTAATTAGCATCTCTGAAGCACAGAGTAGGACACATGTAATCAATTAATAATATACTCCATTATAAAAAGGCAAATGAGTATCTGGGTAAACTGATGTTGGTGAGAGTTAGTACATGCTTGCAAATGAGATACACATTTCTTTGGCTTTACTTTATTTCAACAGAGGAGAATTGCACTCCATCAAGTATGTATTCATCTTGTTACCTAAATGATGCCAATGCTGGAATGCAGATAAGAATACATGTGAAGCAACTCTGTATGCATTTGTTAGAAATATACTCATTACATGACCTTCTTTATCAGACATGTGAGAAATACAAAGGCTGTAGGATAGGCATACAGTTTAATTCTGTAAGCTAACTATGTACTATGTAAACATGCTTCTTAGCAGGATGCTTTGATAGTACCTTTAACATTTCCCCATTGTTTGCTTAACTTTGTTCCTGACCCTGATATGTGTTATGTTATGGGGCTGTGGGGAGGGATGAAGTCCTCCTATGGAACAAACTAGAGCAGAATATTATTTTTGTTGGGGGACATAGTCCTGTATCTTTTAGGGCACAATAAATAATAGAATGCTCTTGTCACTCCCTTACCTTTGAAACAACCCTTGCTATTTACTGCACAATGTTAATTCTCTGCAGTGTAATCCCCTTTTGAGTATTGGGAGCCTTCCTTTACTGCATAATCTGTATAACAATTTGTACTTATGTGATCAATATATGTGGTATCATTATTTTGTCTTTCAGTAAACAATATGCCCCGAGATGGAGACCCCCCCCCATTCTCTGAGGCTGCAAATGAGTTGATCATAGATGCACTCAGGCAACACCATGAGGTCCTGCTGTCAAGAGGAAGGGAAAGAATGGCTGAGCATACACAACTGTGGGAAGATCTTGTCATAAATCTCAACAGGATGAGCAGACAGAGTCACACATATGAGCAGGTGCGTAACAGAGCTGCAGACATGGAACATGCAACAAGAAGGCATTCAGCTGACATGGCATGCAATCATGAGGTCAACGGTGTTGTACCCACAGCAGAAGAACCCCTCAGTGTCACCAAAGAATTCTTGGCAAATACTGCCACTCATGGAAGCTCCTAGCAGAGGGCTGCCACGGTGGTGCAGCAGTTAGTGTTGCTGCCTCATTGCAAGAGGTTCTCTGGTTCAATCCTCAGCTTGGGTGCCTTCTGTGTAGAGTCTGCATGTCCTCCCTGTGGTCGCATGGGTTCCCTCTGGGTGCACCGGTTTCCTCCCACAACCCAAAGACATGCTGTAGGAGGAGTGGACACTCTAAATTGGCCCTAGGTGTGAGTGCATGTGTGTGACTTCTGTGGAAGGTTGGGTGCCAGGCTGGCAACTTGACACCATATAACTCTACTGCCAATCATGAGTGGACAGGTAATCTGCTGTGGCAACCCCTAACCGGGAAAAGAAGAAGAAGATGGAAGCTCCCAGCAGTCTGGCAGCCAATATGTCCTTGATGTGGGTGTTACTCATGCTACTCAAGAGGAGTGTCCAGGTAGGCTGTGTTAGACCATCAGTTGAATACATTTGCAGTTGGTCTGTAATACTTTATATACTTTTAATGTGTGGCAGGTTGCTTTACTGGTGAGGTGCAAGTGTGGTAGGTGCAGTGTTCAAGTCTTTTAACTGCCACAGAGGGATTCCTGGCACACATCTACACACAGGACAGCTTCCTGTCATCCTTGTGCCGATATGTTCTGGATATGCGTGGCACTTCTACATCACATGTGGGGCTGCCAGGAATGCTTTGTTACATCAACATTAAAATATTTATGCATTCTGTCATAAATGTATATGGCTGTGTCAAGCTATAGGTGTGTTGTTTTGGGGTATATCAGATAGCTGCAGTGCTATCATGTAAAGTATGTTAGCCACATTCCTGATAAAAAGTATATGAGCACACGTACAGATGAGTAAAAGTATTAACCCCTGTTGTACAGTTAAATGTGTGGTGCTGTTGCCATTATGTCTTCCTCTACTTTTCCTAGGACCATCAGGATTCAACGTGCAAGGGCTGCAGTAATAGGTAAGTGGAACTACGTTTTTTTTCTGTACTATATATACAGCTTTACAAACATATCTGCTATACTGTCCTCTCAGGCCTGCTGTATGTATTTCAGTGCTGTTTGTATACATGTTCACTCCACAGGTGTTTTCTGAATGTCACCGTTTGATGATCATGTCAATGTCACCGTTTGTATTTCAGATCATGGTAATTGAATGTCAGATTAATGTGAAATCGATAATGATAGCAAACATTGAATTATCAGACACAGACTCTGTATTAAAACTGCATACCCTTCAGATATGTCATGGTGAAGCAAAACCAGTTATTCCATTAGTTGTATGTTTGTAGGAGCATATTATGTAACATTTGTCCATATTCTTCAGCCTTTGCACAAGCACTATTTATGACTTTGTCCACACTTCTTACTGTAAGTGGTTGACAGGTTTAAATGTCTGTAATAGCAACAGTTTGTTAAGTGCAGTATACTACAGCAGTTATTAACGTCACCCTTTTTTTTAATCACAGGGGAACATGGCAGTAGTTCTCTGTCCCCTGCATCACCTGATGACAGTGTTTCCTCAGAGTCTGATGATAATTGTGGCCACAGTCGGAGGTTGCAGATTCTGAATCTGACACAGAAGTTGATATCCAGCACCCACACTTAGCATCCCCAGACACAGCTAGTATGCCTATGCATACCCACAGTCCACTGAGGCCACACATATTGGACATTTGGAGGGAGATGACATAGACCAGGGAAGTGTGGCTACCATGGCTTCAGTGCCTATTGACACTGTCTGTATCCAAACTGTTGTCGAGTTGCCACACAGGCGGATTGACTGGAGTGCTCTTTAGAGGCCTGCTGTCCCTCCACCACCTGGTGCAGGTGTGTCTTCACATGTCACTCAACATGTGTTTAGAGCCATAATGGAGGCACAGGCATGTACAGAATATCACTCAAGGAGAATGCTCAGGATTTTAGATGCGGCACAGTCTGACATCCATGACTGCCTCCACCATGTTGTTGTTCCACTGGATTGGTTCAAGGACATGTATCAATGGGATGTGGCTATGAAGGAGTGCAGAGGTTCTGTCATGGAACACACATTGTGCTAGAATGTCTGGTGGGAGGGGAACATTGACCTCATAGGCGTAGGTCAGCAATTACATCTGCTGAGAGCCAACAGGGCTGTGCCCGATAAACCTCCCTTACTGGCAGTACCTCCACTGCTCCATCATAGTGTGTGGTGTCCACATCCAAATGTAGCAGGCTATGGGGTCATGTTCTTGGCCATTCCTGTGAAGGGAGAACATCCAGCAGACATCAGTCACCCTCAGGTAGTAGCACACCATCTGACCTTGGCCATGGAGGTGTCAGTGCAACTCCTAGCAGAGCCAGTTCTTATGGTGGGAGAGGGAACAATGAACTGTCAGCTCTACCATGCATGGCTCACGGCTGTCTGAGATACAGACACATAGGGGTAGCAATGAGCTTGGCTGTGTTCATGCAGACCCTCACACAACAATGTCACATTGAGGGCACCTACTGACACACACACCACATCTACATGTTCCCTGTTGGCTGCTGCCATTACTGACTCACACACACACACATACTCACTAACCTTTTGTATCAGCTTAGGCCTGCTGCACCCACACAAACTACTCTGTCCAAATGATGACTGTGCCACACCCTTGATGTCTGTCTTTTGCCTTCAGGGATAGTAAAGATATGTGTCTGATGAACTGAGTGACTGCCTACATTTATTATGTATTTCATATGTCCATTTGTGCTGTTGTCCTGATTATTGTAACTGTCAGTTATATTGTAGTTATCCAGTTAGACAATTGTTAGCATAATAATTCCTCTACTTTCTAGTTGATGCTTTTTTAAGGCTTGCGAATTCTGTCAGTGACATGTGTCATTAATATATCTAACCCTCTTTTACAGGATTGTTTAGTGCTAACATATGTGCGCACATCCAAAATTAACCCATCAGATTCTGAGCTCTGGATTGTATGTCAGCACTGTAGACAGAGCTCACATCAGTAATACAGTATAATGTTCTGCTTTTTTCATGCACATCACCATATGTTCCGAGGTTAACAGGTTGTGACAGGGGTATTGTCCTGATGGTGTTTATAACTGTACATGGGTGCCGGAACCATAGACCCAGGGGGAGGGGGAGTCCCCCCACTTTTACAGCTGAAAGACCTGTTGGAAGAAATTAATGAAGTGGAGTTTTCACGCTAATGTGGATTCACACCCAGAAGTTAAACTAGCTGTTCTTGTTCTCTTATTGCTCTGTGTTATAGGAGTTAAGCTGCTGCTGTTCTGCTCATGCTGCCAGAGCCATTCTGGGAAGGAGGGATTTGTTCTTTTATTTGCAGGTGTGTGTGTGTGTGTGTGTGTGTGTGTGTGTGTGTGTGTGTGTGTGTGTGTGTGTGTGTGTGTGTGTGTGTAAAATGCTCCAGTTAGGTATACCTGGTGGTTAGTGTTACTCATGCTCGAACAAGAACCTTAATTCTCTACCCATACCACCACTTGTGATTCAGGGAGTTGAGTCCGTAGCTCTCAACTGTCCAGATTTTCACAGAATATTTGGCTCATACTTTTGTTCTGTTCCTCTTAAAATTTGTGGTTTTCTGGCAAATCTGTGAGAAATGAATTCACTAAATAATGATAGCCCTTTAAGTTTCAGTTTTCCTATCTTTCAGAAAACACATGGTAACACAAAGCACTTTATTTTAGCAACTTTCTAAGATTATACAAGCAATATTTAAAATGTGTCCCTGGTTTTGGGCCTTTGCCCCCCCCAATAAACTTTGGCTTTTTCCAGATTTCTTGTGCTATGAAGTTGAGAGATTTAGTTGAGTGTCAAGTGGATTTTCAAGTAGCTGGAAGCTTCAGGGGAAGAGAAGTTTAGTGTCACTTATGCTAAGTCACTTGCATTGTTAGTAACATAACAGGCAGTATACTTGTGTTTTGATGCAGGAAGCTGTGGGTTCTACTCCCACAGTATGCAAATGGATCGCTGATACTGTACTGTGTTGTACTTTAAAGGGAGTGGATGCTGCAGTCCTAAGAATGTCCTCCTTTGGAGGAGTTGCCTAGTAACTATGTTTTTGTTATCAATTTCTCATCCATTCCCCATTGCAAAATTATTAGCTTAGCATTTTTTATTAATGTAGCATAGGCAATGTATTCTTCAAGGGCAACTAGCACTTTATTTGTAGATGAAACAATGAAATATAAAGTTGTTTGCTAGCAGCAACCTCTTCATTAGTTACAGATCCCTTTAATGTGGAATTATTTTGATGACTTCTGCAGAGATTTTGCATATTTACTGATATTGGTGGATTGTAATGACAGAAATTTGAGTGGCCTTTTATGGTTGAAATTTTCTGAAATGGGTAGTTTTGTCATTATTGGTTCATACATTTTTGTTTCATTGCTTACTAGAAGACTGTTTCAAACTACACATTTAAAACACATTCTAACAAGTGGTGCTGTATTATACAAGGAATATTATTTAATACAATCAGGAAGGTGAATCAAAGAATGCAAACATGTATGTTTGCTCACAGGATGCAGGAAATCAAAACAGGGGAAGAGATCAGTCACCAATAGAGTCCCTCAGGCTTTAGTGCTGAGGCTTTTTCTGTTTAGCATATACACCTCAAAAGTAGAAGGAAATACCAAAGGGCTTTGGCCAACTAAATTTGAGATGACTGCAGGCTAGTAGCAGTCATTGAATCCCCAAAGGACTTAGCCATCATGCAGGGAGATTTTTCCTAAACAATAACTGGTTCCAGAGTCAGAAATACAGTATCATATCCTTTGGGAAGTCATCTACTTCAATGAACTGACAAATTGACAATGCCCCCTGAGAACTGAACCAGTTGTTTGGCATTTGGGAACTTGTGTGTACAGTGACCTAACTTTTCACCAACATGTGGTCAGAGTCATAAGAAAGTCTTTCTATATTGCACAGCTTATAAACAAGTTGATTTTGACTAGATCTAGAGATGTTATTGTTCCCCTTTACAAAGCCCTCATTAGGTCAGTCATTTTGTATAATGTCCAATTAGCATGCATCTGTCCAGACCCGTGCAGCAATTGGAATACCCACAGAGATACCTTACTAAAAGGATACAAGTCCTAAACAATAGGGCTTGCATGGACAATCTCAAAGATTTATTACTATACTCAGTATCCTACAGACTGCTTAGAGGTGACATGTCTGGCATTTATTTTATTTATTTATTTTTATTTATTTTATTTTACATTTGTTGACCGGGCTAGTCTAGCTGGATATATGTCCATTTTCAGTAGAGGCCCGGGGAGAAAAGCTCCAAATCAGAGGAATTAAAACAGAGACATAAGAAGGGCACTAATTATTATAACATACAAAGATATAGTCAGAGGAAGTTTAACAGTAACATAAGAAGATTAATTGGTTGTTATTACAAACAAGAATAAAGCAATCAAACAGGTTAAACATGTTGGTTAGAAAAGTTGCAGACTAGGAAAAGGTGATCAAGCTTAGCTTCATTATGGGTAGAGGATTGGGTGGGTATAGGGCGATTGCTATTAGTCTGGATTAGAGCAGGGCATAGCCATTGGGACTTTAGGAAATCTTTGAGGTGTTTTTTAAATTGGTGAGGAGAGGTCATATGCCTTAGGTTGTTTGGGAGGGCATTCCAGGATTTGCCAATGGAATTAGCATAGAGTGCTTCGCCTCCCGAGTTGTTGGATTTAATGGTCTGAACAAGTAGGCTATTTGATGACCGCAGGGATATAAGGTTGGAATAGGGGTGAATATTTTATTCAGTGAGGGGATTCTTTCTGGGTGGTTGATCGTTTTGAAAACCTCAGTAAGTTGGTTTAGTTTGAAAATGTTGGGCAGCTCTAGCCATTCCAATGTCCTTAGATTTTGGCAGTGATGGGTGCGATAGGGCATACCTGTAATGAATCTGGCTATATGGTTGTAGGTTGTAGATAGTTTGTTGAGTTCTCTCTTGTTAAGGAAGGAGAATACTGGGGATGCATAAAGGAGTGTGGAGAGAAGATGGGTCCTGGCAATAGTTAGTTTGGTGTGCGGAGTTAGGAAGTTCTTTATTCTATACATAGACCCAAGTTTCTTGTTGACTGACTTGATGGTCAAACTAACATGGGTATCAAATTTAAGCTTGTTATCAATGGTCACCCTAATAGTTTAGTGTGGGAGACAGGTTCGATTATGGTCCCATTGTAAGAAGATACGTGGAAGGGTGGGCTGTTGGAACTAGGTGGTTCTTTTCCTTGGGAGGGAATTGATGTGGGGAAAATTAGAAGTAATTTGGTTTTGGTTGGGTTAAGTAAAAGCTTTAGTTCTGAGAACCACTGTTCAACTATGGAGAAGCAATTTTGGGTAGCAATTTGTAGTTTCGGGAGGGAAACATCCGAGCAGATTAGGGTGGAATCGTCTGCGTATTGAATACAGGTGGCTTTGGGAATGATCGAGTGTAGACCATTTATAAATAGGGAAAAGAGGAGGGGACCAAGGATAGATCCTTGGGGAACACCAATGTTAGTTGGGAGTAGGTCTGATAGAGTGTTTTGCCACTGGACTGCCTGTTGTCTACAAGAGAGGTAGTCATTAAACCAGTTTATGGTTGGTTTGCTAAGTTGAAAGTTTTCCAGCGTGTGAATCAACTGCTTGTGATTGACCATATCGAAAGCTTTTGATAGATCTAGAAATAGCGCAGAGGTTATAAGTTTATTGTTGCGGTTTTGGTTGACTGAGTCAACAAAGGAGAGAAGGGCAGAGGTTGTACTGTGATGGGGGCGAAAGCCATGCTGGGTGTTGGAGAGAAGGTTGTTACGAGAAAGATGGGAAATAAGTTGTTTGTGAACGCAGCATTCCAAGATCTTGGCTAGCGGAGATAGTATAGCTATTGGTCTGTAGTTAGATGTGTCAGTAGAGGACCCACCTTTATGCAGAGGGATAATATAGGAGATTTTCCAGATTGAAGGAATAGAAGCTTCAGAAATGGACCGGTTGATCAATATTGAAACAGGGTAGGCAATGGCGTCAGATGCCAATTGCAAGTAATTGGCTGGGAGTAAGTCAGCCGCTAAGGTGGTTGGTTTTAGTTTTTCAATAGGGTTCTAATATAGGAGGTAGATGTGGGTTGTAGGTTAAAGGAGGGTTGAGTTGGGTCTTTAGTTAAGGTTGTGGCCGAGGAGAAGTGGTAAGCTGATTGGCGAGGACTGGATGGTCTCAGTGAAAAATAAATTGAAGGTGTTGGCTATTTGTCCTGGATCTTTGCCCAGAAGTTTTTCAGGGATGGGGTGGTGGATTTTCCTGGGTGAAGGAGGCGATTAAACCCAGCCCAGAATTTTTTAGGATTATGTTGGTGGTTGTCTTGGAGGTGGCAGAAATATTGCTTTTTGTCAGTCTTAACGGCTGATTTGGTTGAGTTTCTAAGTTGTAGAAACTTGATGCGGTCAAGGTGGGTTTTGGTAGATCTCCATTTATGCCAGGCATGATCACGGAGTTTGATTTTGTATTTGGTTTCTTTTGTTAACCAAGGTGCAATACGTTCCTTAGTTCTTGTAAGTCTCATTGGAGCGTGAGAGTCAAGTATCTTGAGGAAGATGTCATTAAAGTATGACACACTCTCATCTAAGGGGAGGGTTTTAAGGATGGACCAATTACATGTTTTGAGATCAGCAAGAAAATTGTCTGGGACAAAATTCTTACTATTCCTAACTAGTCTGGTTAGGGGATGGTTTGAGGTTGGGCATTTGTGTTTCATGAGAAAGGTAATTAGGTGGTCACTAAGGTCATTTGGTAGGGTCCCTGTAGTATAGTTGTTCGGTGTCTTATTAGTAAGAATCCAGTCAATCGTGCTCTCCTTTTGTTGAGCATTTCCAATTCTAGTGGGAGATAGAATGTTTTGGGAGAAACCATGTAAGTTAATGGGGAGAGGATTTGAGTTTTTGGAGTAGAGGGACCAGTCAATATTAACGTCTCCTAGTATTATAGTTTCTTGGGGATAGGTGGCAGCTAACCAACTGAGCATTTGTTCAAGGTATTCAACATTTTTGCCTGGGGGTAAGTAAATTACTAAAAGATTAATACTTTTTTGGTTGTTTAGGCATAGCTTTAGTGAAATCAGTTCTAGGGTAGGAATTTTTGGGGGTTGTAGCGGGTGCATGATAATGTTCAAGGAGTTCTTAAACATGACAGCTGTTCCCCCACCCTTTCTAGTAATTCGGTCGGCCCTGAGAATGTTATACCCAGGTGGGATGATTTCTTCATCCTTAGTGGTAGGTTTGAGCCACGTTTCTGATAGACACATGATGTCTGGGGAGTGGGTTGCAAGCAAGGCATGTAAGTTGTGTACCTTATTATTGATACTTCTTAGATTCAGGTGAAGGATTAGGAGGGAGCTCTCTGAGCTTCTAGCAGCTTTCAAGGTGTTGGGGCCTTGGTCAAAGTTAGGGCCTGGGTTGGGGTGGATATCACCGTCTTTCGTGATAGATTTCTTTAAGTAGTCTAATATTTTTTGGAGTTTGATTAGTAATTTGAGAGTGTCCTTAGTTGAAGGTGTTTTAGGGTGACTGAGGGTAGGAAGGTTTTTTTTGGGATTGTGGTTGCTAACGGGGTAGTGGGAGGGAGGGATGAGATTAGAGGGGTTTTGTGAGTGTAAAGAGGTGTGACCCTTGGGGAGGTATACTCCTGTTAGGGCTAGAGTTTCATAACTTGTTAAAAGATAAGAGATAATAAGGAGTAATGATAAGATGGGAAGGGTGGTGAAAGAGTTTCTATCCATGGTGAGAGGAGAAGTAGAATGTGTGAAATATGCTAGCGGGAGTTGCACTGGTAGAGTGGGTGTATAAAAAAAGCTGGTGGGGAATTGTGGATGGAAGAGGGATAGAGGAAGATTGGTGGGAGGGCTGAGGGAGTAGATTTGATAGTATAGACAGAACAAAGAAAGTGGGAGGGAGAGGAGTCAGAGTAAGTGATGGTTGTGATTGGTTGGTGATGAGTGGGATGGGCTTAATGACCTGATAAATTTAGAGGTATTGGGGGCGGGTGGGAATAGGGGGCAGTGTGGGGAGCGGAGCAAGCCCGAGCGTAGCGGGGACTACACCACAAGGGTTTTTCCTGGGTCCTAAAGGTAACAGCTTACAAGTCCAGTTTGTTAGTTATGATGTTCTTTTCAAGACAGTGTAAGTGTCTTATTAGTTTATGCTGAAATTATCAGTAGGACAAACAGTAATGTTTAGTTCTGGTACTGTTTTAATACCTGCAGCAGATGGTAGCCGGATAGCACACTTTAGGGTAGAGTAGTCATGTACCCTGAGTCCCTTTTTGAGTTTGTGGACTAAGAATTGGAGGAAGGATGGTCTGTGCATTCGCACTGGGGTCCAAGTGAGTTGGAGGCTCAGGAACCACGCGGTGAGCCTCTAGTTTGGGGGGAGTCTAAAGAGAGAAATAATGGAGAGAGATAGTAGCAAAGTTGGTTAGAAGCAGGCAGAGGTTAGTAACATTTCAATTGTGAATGCAAAGTGATAACATAATCCAGAGCAATATTACACTGAAACCAAGTGTTTAGAGTAAATTTGTAAATAGTTAGAATGCAGTATTCATATAATTCAAAAGCATACAAGTAATAACATAGTTTGTTAATTATGCACTGTAGAAGTCAGAGGCGATGCTAAATGACGCCACAATGCATCAGGCCCATCAGTGAGAGCATGTGCTACAAATAAAACTTCTTGTATTTGGGAATATTCAGACTTGCAATGCTGGTGTTTCCACTATTTAAATGTGATATAGAATGCAGCACATATACTAGCCTGATCTTCCGATCATTAATATCACCTTTCTAGAGTATAGCAATTATTCACATTTACAGTACAAGAGATATACGTTAACCCAGCGTTACAATTGTTGTCGCACATGAACGCTAATCTAGTTCGTATTAAAGTTCAAGATAAGATTCAGCAAAAGAACGCTAACCTAGTGCCACAGTAGTTCAGCTCACAGTTTAACTTAAGAAATGAAGAACAACGCTAGCTTAATTCTCATACTAGTTAAATGCAGAGTACAAATAATGATACAGCATATGAAACCAAATAACGCTAGCTAAATTCACGTTCTAGTTAAATGCAAAGTGCACCACAAGGGTTTTTCCTGGGTCCTAAAGGTAACAGCTTACAAGTCCAGTTTGTTAGTTATGATGTTCTTTTCAAGACAGTGTAAGTGTCGTATTAGTTTATGCTGGAATTATCAGTAGGACAAACAGTAATGTTTAGTTCTGGTACTGTTTTAATACCTGCAGCAGATGGTAGCCGGATAGCACACTTTAGGGTAGAGTAGTCATGTACCCTGAGTCCCTTTTTGAGTTTGTGGACTAAGAATTGGAGAAAGGATGGTCTGTGCATTCGCACTGGGGTCCAAGTGAGTTGGAGGCTCAGGAACCACGCGGTGAGCTTCTAGTTTGGGGGGAGTCTGCAGCAGATGGTAGCCAGATAGCACACTTTAGGGTAGAGTCGTCATGTACCCTGAGTCCCTTTTTGAGTTTGTGGACTAAGAATTGGAGGAAGGATGGTCTGTGCATTCGCACTGGGGTCCAAGTGAGTTGGAGGCTCAGGAACCACGCGGTGAGCCTCTAGTTTGGGGGGAGTCTGCAGCAGATGGTAGCCGGATAGCACACTTTAGGGTAGAGTAGTCATGTACCCTGAGTCCCTTTTTGAGTTTGTGGACTAAGAATTGGAGGAAGGATGGTCTGTGCATTCGCACTGGGGTCCAAGTGAGTTGGAGGCTCAGGAACCACGCGGTGAGCCTCTAGTTTGGGGGGAGTCCTACAGCAGGCGATGAGTAAGGGCCTGTACTACCTCATTGTGCATCCTCCGATCTAATACAGATGGATCTACTGAACATCAACAAGACTCAGTCCAGATTTCTAAACTGAATGTTGTGGAGAGATGGATATATATCACAGAGGCTACCACTGTTCCAGGACAGACTATCCATTCAAGTAAAATAAAGTTCATCCTTATCCATATTCAAATGCAACTTGGATCTCAGGGTGGGTAATAGAAAAAGTACTCCAGGATTGCCCCTCATGCCACTAATGGATAGAGGCAGTTCCTAAATGCTGCATCCCTTACATGGGTCCCCACAAATTATCTATAGTATGATCACATTTAGGCTAATATACAATTATCAGCCATGGGATAGATAAGACCAATCAGGAAATGTTAATTCAAGCACAAAAAGGGATTTAGCTAAGCTTAAAATGTCCTCCAATTAAACATATATTGTGGTAGTAAATAGTTTTAAAAAAAATTGCCCTTTTTAGATCACTAAGTGACCCTCTCACCCTCTACCCCCCCCCCCCAGTCTTCAGCAGCTTCTAGTACCTCTGTAACTGTAGCCAGTACATCACAATATGATATGCAATGGCATTTATAATGCAAGCCCATAATTCTTACCGAAAGGCTCATCCATGTCCAGCATAGAATCTGCAGTGATCCATGGAGGATAACATGTTCACATCAAGTCTACCAGCCTGTGCTCAAACATATTTATGAATATGCTCTGCATGACATATAACTGGAGTCCTAATGCAAATGAGTGACAACCTGTGAGAGATGTGTATATATCTACCCTGCATGTCCTATGTATGTCATACTGTACACTGAGGTCCCTGGAACAGGTGGCTGTGGTCCTATATGATTTATGGATGTGCAGCATATTCATCTCATTTGGCCAAAAGATGGACATGTAATGCTTCAATATTCTGTCTCAAAGCTATATATCTGATACTGCATACACTGACAGATACTTCAGTCTGCCCACAGAAGAGACATGTTGAAGTCTCTCTGATGTTTTCATACTCAGAGATGTCTGATGTCTGTAAAATTCCTGCAGGTGTCTGGGACAATAATTATCAAAGGGAAAATGATATACATCAACAGGGCTGATGATGAATGAGTATAGGTGAATGATATAATTTTTGTTGATGTAATTCCTTCCCTAATCTGATGTGGGATAGAGGATGCTTTCTTCCCCACTGTACACACATTTATCAGTCGACATGTTTCAATATATATTAATGCATAATTGGGTGTTTTTCTTTAAATAAGTAGGAACATGTATTGACACATGGTATGGTGATGCATGTTTATACAGTTGTTATAACACCCATGGCTTTATCAGTAGTCACTGGTTGTACAAAGATTTTTTGCTACATGTCGTCTGCTTTCTTTTGGACTTTTGATATGTATATGGCAAATAAGAGGGGAGACAGCACTGACACATCTGTTACCACACAGGTGACAGGTCAGCTGCTTGACATGAAGTCTCCCACCTTGACTGAGTATTATTGGTCTGTGTTCCGATTTGCAACCCACCTGTTAACAGAAGATGTGATATTCACCTTGGTCATTTTCTCCGTAGGAACAAATGTTGGATTGTGTTAAGTCTCTGGCCAAGTCAAGATAGGGTGAGTGCACAGCCTTGTAAATGTCTCTGCTCACAGTCTGGATTTCTGACAGTTTTACCAGGCACAAGTTAACCATAAGAACATATAACTGGAGCAGATGTACTGTTTGTAGGTCACTTATGTCCTTTTTGTGTGAGTTACATGCATATTGTTTCCATTGCCTTAAAGAAAACATTGAATACAGTTATGGGAGTATAATCTCATTTTTATGTTGCCTATCCTAGATTGTGTTGGTGAGAAATGGTCACTGTATTCTATTCAGTGTGGACAACAGCAGTACTCAGACCGTGGATGAATTTGGTGCCTAGTGCAGTAGCTCACTGTTGCAGCACACAAAAAACACAAGACAGAATGTTATCTGGTGCCATGGATTTTGTGCTCCAGATATTGGAGTGAGCAGTGATAACTTGCTTTTTAAAGGGATCATGATTTGGAGGTGATTATACAACCATTTAGTAAGCTTGGTATTGTGGGGGGGGGACTTTACAGCCACATGTGTCTGCTAGCAGGTGTGGAATTCACAGTGGATCAGTGTGTGCAATACCATCCAGAATTACTCCAATATACATCTGAGTGATATCTTTTATTTTGAAGATTTGAATGACAGCAATCCTATGGTTATGCCTGGATATGTGTCATTATTTATTAGCATAGTTGTTATATGAAGCTTCTTCAAGATGTCTCATTGTTTAGGGTGTATTGAGGTAAGTGAGCTTCCTGGATCTTTTTGTACATGTTGTATTTGTAAACAGCAGCTTCTGTCACTTACTGTAGAATGTAGCACTGACAAACATCCACCATTATTATCCATCATTAGACAGTCAAGAGAAGGTAAACACTTGCACCACACCACACTCATCACATAGTCCCTCAATACCTACACCACCAAAACAGACACATAGAAACACAAAACACACACCTACATTTGGGGAGGCTCTCAATAACAATCTGCTCAAGCAACAGAGACCTCTAAAGCAAAAATGCAAGTAACCTCCACCCCCCAACACGATGCAAATGACACATAGCCCACAAACTCAGTAACACAGCCCATAAGGCATAACAATGTACCCAACACTCTAGTCATATGTAACTCTATAGTCAGGCAAACTGATGTTCCACTCACCAGGCTAAACAAGGAGAAAGTTACTGTCAGCTGCCTGTCGAGTGCCATGATCTGCCACCTAATGCACACACTCAGGTCATTCCACAACATGTACAAATATGACTCTGTCATTGTCTATGTTGATGTGAATGACCTGAGACATACCTCCCTGGACTACATGAAAAGAGACATGGAGGAGCTCTCTGATCTTGTAGCCCAGACAGGTATGACCCTAGCCCTGAGTAGCATCCTGCCATCACCCAGAATGATACCACAGTACAAGGACAAAATGGTTGACTTCAACAATTGCCTAAGCTTCTGGTGTCATTCTAATGGGATCCAGTATCTATCTGCCTGGGATGACATGATTGACAGACCACAATGCTTTGCCAGAGATGGCCTGCACCTGTCACCCTTGGGATTCCTGATACTGGCTAAGGCTCTTGCCACCCCATAATGCCTTTTTTAGTCAAGTTTCAAATGATAAATTCACCACCATAATAGGTACAAGCAAGCAAAATCTGATGGTAATGCTACTCAATGCTAGAAGTCTAAACCTCAACATGCATTCACTCGAGGCACTCCTTAAAATGGAGAGCATCAACATCTGTGCAGTGAGAGAGACCTGGTTCAAGGCTCCAGAGAGCACCCCTGTATTACCAGGCTATAATTCATACCACACCTTTCAGCCACCTAACTTAAACTGAAACATTAAAGGCTGAGGCATGTCTATATTCATTAAGGATAGTCACACCTCCAGGCTAGCTGCTCAGCATAATGCATCCGAGATTATCTATGTGCAACTAGCTCTGGGCAAGACCGCAATACAAATTGTAACTTGCTATAGATCCCCCACCATGCCCCAGGATTCCCACTCCTCATTTCTTGATAGACTGGAAAATATTAGGGTACAACCCAACACGCTAATAATGGATGATTTCAACTACCCCACCATTAACAGGGAAAACTCCTCATATTCCAACTCTTTTGCTCACCATTTTCTGGAATTCATAAATTCCAATGCCTTGGATCAACTTATCCACATCCCCAACAGGGGCAGCAATATCCTAGACCTGGTCATTACCAACATGGGTGACCGGGGTTCCACACCAGAGGTCAATTCCTTGTTGGTCAGATCCGACCACAAGCTAATCACCCTAGACATCCACATCCTGCCCCTACCCCCCATTAGGGAAAGCACCATAAAAAATTTCTCCAAAGCCAACTTCACTCTTCTTAAGACAGAAGTAGAAAACTTCATGACACCCATACAGATGGATAATAGATGTACGACCACTGAATCCTACACAAATGCACTTTATAAGCACTTACATGAGGGCATGGATCATGCTAGCCCTAACAGAACCAAGATGCTATCCTCAAAAAATAAGGAAGCCAATCTGGTGGTCCCCTGCCATAAACAAACTCTACAATAGAAGAAAGAGACTGTTGCAAAAAAGAGTAAAATCCCATGATTGGAGGAACTCAGTGGTCTGCCTCAGTAAGAAGCTGAGATCCCTCATAAAATTCTCCAAAGCCAGTTACAAAAACAAAATTGCCAATGATTCTAAAGACAACTACAAAGCATTCTATAGCTATGTCAAGAATCTCAGTGGCAACACTCAGATCTGCTCTGAGTTACAGCATAATGGCACTACTTATACAGCACCAACTGATATTGCCAACATCCTGTTAGATAGGTTCAGTGCTAACTTTACCCCCCCCCCATCTCACCCCCTAAAGGGCCCATCTCTAAACAGGAAGAATGCAAAGTTCCTGTAATCATGGCTGCACAGGTAAAAATCACACTTTCCAAAGCCAAGAACACAGCATCCATGGGACCTGACAACATCCCAGGCTGTATTCTACACAAACTACAGAATGAACTGGCACCCCACCTAAGCACCATGTTCAATCATGCAGCGACAGTTATCTCACTCCACAAAGGGGGAGTCACCACAGACCCTGGGAACTACTGCCCCATTAGCCTAAAGAGCCAGGTATACAAGGCCATGGAACATATCATCATGGAACTTACAAACAAAGACAATGGTAATCTCCAGACTCTGGACCCCACCCAGTTCAGGTTTGTAAAAGGAAGATAATGTCTCCTAAACCTGATAGACTTCTTTGAAGCAGTCACCAAAGCCGTAGACAAGGGTAAGGTGGTTCACACCGCCTATCTAGATTTTGCCAAGGCTTTTGACACCATCCCCCATTCTGGAATTATAGATAAACTCACTAAACTAGGTCTAAATCCCTATGTCATGAGATGGGTTGCCAACTGGCTCACTGACAGAACCCACACTGTGAAAGTAGCAGACTCCAAATCCGACTTCAGACCAGTGACAAGTGGAGTAGCACAGGGTTCAGTCCTGGGTCCTCTCCTGTTTGGTATCTACTTTTCTGAAGTACAGGCTAATACAGAAGGTCTTTGGCAAATGAAGTTTGCAGATGACTGCAAACTAGGAGCCATAATCGAAACTCCTAATAATGTGGGCATCCTACAAAAAGGCCTCACTGAGACAGATGCCTGGTGTCAAAGCCATGGCCTCAAGCTCAATGTCAAAAAGTGCATTGTATCCCCTTTGGTTAAAAACTCTGTACCCATGAGCTACCACATAGGTGGTAGTCTACTTAACACCGAAAGTGTGATAATACACCTTGGGACACAGGTGGACAGTAGTCTCTCCCTTGATAATCACATTGTCACAGTAGTCAGGAAATCCTTCTACATGGCACACCTCATCACAAAAGGTTTCTCATCCGGGAAAAAATAAGTCATTGTTCCTCTCTACTTGTCACTCATTAGACCCATTATAGAGTACAATGCCCCTTTTTGTATGTACCTCACAAGACATCTACAACAACTGGAAAGGCTGCAGTAATACCTCACAAAGAGGATTACCGGCCTCAAACAGATGCCCTACAAAGACTGTCTCAAAAAACTCTAGCTTTACTCCATTTCATATTGCCTACTCAGAGGTGATCTCTGCCCAACATACAAAGTTATGTCAAACCCAGAGCTGTTGGACATGCTCCACTTAAAGGAATCCCAATCCCTCTGAGCTACATGCTCTAGGAACCTATACCTTGTCACCACAATAAACAGAACATGCTGGAGGGATAGATTCTTGTCCCAGAGACTTCCCATACTCTGGAACAAACTACCTATCTATATCAAACAAAACTCCTCATTAGCACTCTTCAAGAAAAATCTTGATGATTGGATTGGAAATAGGAAATTCCCCCCAGGGATCACCTCTGTGGCTCTGCTCAACAGGGACACAGAAAAATAATTTTCTTGGGTGGCGAAAGCCAGGGTACCTTTTTGGCTAGGCTCATATAGGCCCTAGGGCCAATAGCCTTGTACCTACCTATAAACCTATTAACTTATTATGGATTGTAATTCCCATTGGATCTGTCTTAGAACATATCAGGCATGGCTGTGTATATACATTTGTGTAGATTTGTAGACAGGGCATCAGGGTGTACCTTACCCCACTGTCAATGTCCTTTGTGTAAACCTGAGCTTAGACATTTGGTTTCCCATACCTTAAGAAGATATAGGTAACTCGGATGATGCTTTTGAACCCAAGTCCTCACTTAGGGGCTTAATTAGGTATTCCAAACTGTACACATACTGTATTATGGTTGGATTAACAGTAGTGGTGCTACACATGTGCCATTACATTGTTTGGTCATATTGTTGATTAACAGGTCTGATATATTACAGATCCATGTGGAGTGGTGCACTATTTCTTCATGTCATTTCAGTCTGCAACATCCACTTATGTTTGTGCAAGTGACTGTGTCCTATAATTATTCACGTGAAGCATTATATGCACTGGTGAATAAAATCATATCAACTAGTCTTGCAGGGGAACAGAGGGAAACTGGTAGGTGAGCATAGGAGGTTTGAATGTGGTATCTGCATAGAGAATGCTAAAAGGAGGGGTATATGTGATCTGAGTGGTATTTTCTGTTGACTAACCTATGCTGTGTACATTCTGAGGTCATTCTTAAAGTACATTTACAGTTCTGTCATTAATCAGTCGGTGTTTTATTTGCTGCTTGTTATGTAACAGAAGGTATGACAGCTACTTAGAGCTGTTGAGAATCTGCTCTGCAACATAGCAGCAGCTGAGGCTATTGGAAAATAATAATGTCATTTCTGTATGTATGAGGGCAAAGTGTTAAGACTTCAGCACATACGCTACAACAGAGCAGGTAATCCAAGGAAACACTGTTAAAGCAAACACTAGGTCCAGAAACAGTAATCTTCAAACAGCGACTACTACTGTACACATTTGTCAGAAGTGTACAGGTGTGAGTCCTGTATAAACAGATGTCACCCTAATGTTCTTATTCTTTTGGCTACTACCATGATGGTTTGCCACAGCACATCATCTGCTTCCATTTTTCCTCTGCATCCTGTTCTGTCACAACAACCACCTGCCTATCCTCAGTCACCACATCCATGAACCTAATATTAGGCCTTACTGTTTTTATCTTACCTGCAAGCTCCATCCTTAGCATCCATCCTCAAATATACCCAGTATCCCTCATAAGCACATGCCCAAAGCAATGCAGTCTCACCTCTATGGAGTTGTGTCCAAACTCTACAACCTTAAGCTGACACAGTCATATACTGATTTTTAATCCTGTCCATCCTCAGCACAACCAATGCAGATCCTAATATCTAAAACTCTTCCAGCTCCTGTTATGACTCCTGTATTTTTGTCAGTGCCACCATCAACAAACAATATCAGATAGCTGTTGTCAGTACACTCTTGTAGATTTTCCCTTTCATTGTTATTAGTACCCATCTGTCACAAATCAATCCTGACATTCTTATACACCCACTCCACCATGCATGCATTGTCTTCTTCACCTCCCTTCCACATTTATCATTACTGTGTACTTTAGCTCCCAAGTATTTAATGTCATACACCTTCACCAACTGCACTTCCTACAGTCTCACCATTCATCTATCCTCCAACTCATTCACTGACATATATTCTGTCTTAGTCCTTATGCCATTCATTACTCTACTCTGTATAGCATACCTTTGCCTCTTCAGGGTCTCTTACACATGTTTCCTGATGACAATAACATACACAGAAGTCATACTCCATAAGGGCCCCTATGTGATCTCCTGTGTCAACCTGACCATCACCATTGCAAAGAGATATCATGATGTTAGTGAATATTATGAAAGGACTGTCACTGTTGTCTCTCTTATATTACATAAGGTAACATATAACTATCTGCTATGCCATTGTGTGTCCATGGCCTGTTGTGGGCAATACATATCCAATTATCTGATTTAGCTGATGACATTAGCTGTGTCTGTTGAAGACATGAGGATAGTATACCACAGGCTGCAGCAAAATAATCTGTATAACATTCACCAGAAGCTCACATACATACACACACCAAGCTGATTACAGTTAGATTAGAACCTGTACCTGTCTAGGTTTACATACTAGAGAACACAGTACCTAAGGCATGCACCACAGCACAACTCTAGCTTTACCATGATTGTAGGTGATCTTATAGTAGATGATATCAGCAGGTCTTGTGAGGGGCAGGATGTTAGAGGACTGCCAGACATGGATTGATGCTTGCTGCAAGCACAAAAGCACTGCAGAACCAGGCCTGTTTCCAAGGCAGAGTTGAACACACACATAAGTTGGCTACAGTGAGATTAGAACCCCTACCTGTCTAGATTTCCAGACTAGAGAATACAGTATTTAAGGCACATGCAAGACACAAGTCTGACTTTAGTAAGACTGCTGGTCATCTTATACTAGAGGACATCAGCAGGCCCTGTGGGGGACAGGAGTTTGGAGCACTGCTAGATCATGGATGCTTGCTGCAAGCACAAAAGCACTGCAAAAGCATGCCCATTTCCATGGCACTGCTGAATACAGACATGGTGTTGTTAACAGAGACAGACACACGCACCAAGTTGGGTGTCGTGAGATTGGAACCCCTACTGTCTAGGTTTACAGACTAGAGAACACAATACTTAAGGAAAGCACCATGGCACAAGTCTGACTGTAACAGGACTGCAGGTGATCTTATAGTAGATGACATTAGCAGGGTCTATGGGGGACAGGAGGTTGGAGGACTGCCAGCCATGGATGTTTGCTGCAAGCACAAAGGAAAGAAAACAACATGTCAGTTTCCAAGGCAGTGTTGACTACACACAGTCTTCTTTAACAAGACTGACAAACAAATACCAAGATGGCTGCAGTGAGATTAGAACCCCCTACCTCTCTATGTTTACAGAGTAGAGAACACAGCACTTAAGGAATGTGCCACAGCACAAGTCTGCTAGAACATGACTGCAGGTGATCTTATAGTAGGCCATGTAGAGTACAGGAGATTGGAGGAGTCCCAGATATAAGCATATTTTTTGCAAGCACAAAAGCAATGCAAAACCATGCTAGTTTTCATAGCAGTGTTGGAATCCCACTCCCACTAATCTTAGTAGAGACAGAGACACACACACATTGTACTACAGTTAGAACCAAGCCCCTATCTAAGTGCACAGACTAATGAACACTGTTTTGAATGCAAGCACCACTACACAAGGCTGATTGTAACACAACTTAACGTGACCTTATAGTAGATTACATCATCAAGGGATGTAGAGAACACCAGCTTAGGAGGCCTGCATAGGCACATCGCTTCTTTGTGTCATCTGAGGCTAGTACACTAACAGTAGTACATGGTTGAGAAGCCATATCTGTGTAACAGCATAAGTCCCTTATTGTACATATTTGGGTGTTTCCCTTTGGCAGTCCAGGCCTGCGAACACAACATTATCCATGTGTACATGAGGAGGCACAAACCATTATTACACCTTTGTTTTGTGTTAGATGTTTGTGTTGTAGAATTAAGAAGATCCCATGGTTGTACTGATTGTTGTGAGGAAACACATCAGGATGTTTATTAATTGCCTGTACAGATAAGTACACTCTGCTTTCAGTTTGCAGTGTTTCCACATATTGGAAATATACAGTAAGGACATAGATCTATGTATGTGATATAATAGTTACCATATCTGTCAACCTCATAGATCACAAAATCTGCACAAAGCCATAAATAATATTGTTGATGGAATAACAGGTTTTGCATTAGTGTGCATTTTCTGAAGGATATGCTATCCATAAATGAAATGTATGTCATTATTTTCTGATGTAATTCTCAATGATTTAGCAATAATGTTGTATAAACCAACATTTTATGGGGAACAGACTACAAAAATTATGTTAAAATATGGACATTCCTCATTAATCTGGACTGTTTAGAACTAGGCATAGTGAAAATGCATGTGCGTGTTAGTCCTCTACCTGTTTGCACGACGTTAAGCAATGTGCAAACAAGAGGTGCTTCTTATTATGTAATGTATATGTTTTACTGCAGCGCACTCATCTCTGTACTCCAGGCTGTGATTTTATCATTACTATGGGCAAAGTATAACTATTAACTGCATATTTCCTTGTTCTGCAGTTCTGAGCTTCTTTCAGCATTATTAGAACTGTTTCCAGCATGTGACTTATCGCACAAATGTGTACTAAAATTATTACGATTAAAACGTTATAGGACATAGAGTCACAGTCTGTACAAAACACAAACTATAGCAAAATCACCTCCTAAACTTCAACTTACATCAGGATTAGACCCCAAAATGCCATTAAAGCTTCATCAAACAGGATGACTGCCTTAGTCCTTTTGGCCACAGAAACTGCCTTCTAAACCGGAGTCATTCCTCACACAGCCACCTTCATAAAAACTGTACACTAATATCAAACCATGCACACTATGTTGTACAAGTACTTCTCTGACTTACATTTGGACACAGACCAGTTAGTAGGTACAGCTCCTGTCAAACAAATGAGAATAACAAAGTATCCCTCTGTCATATGATCCTATGTTTGTGGGGGGGGGGGCAAACACATTTACTGTCAGGATACAAAGTAGCCTGAAGTCAGACACAGCAATGATGTGGAGACAATTCCTAACTTCTCTTTTGCATGATGTAACAGTATTCCACTGTGTTTGGACTGTTTCATGCCTGATGCATAACAATTTCATATGGTAACATTTTAGTAAAATAGGTGTGTGTATTCGCATGTTAACTTAAGTTATCTACAAAAGCACCACTATATTTTTATATACTGTAACAAGGTAAGACATCTATGAGAATATGTACTAAAAGTGTTCAACACTACAGTCTAGGTTCAGGCCTTACCTTATGTATGCATCTGCTGACATACATTATTTCAGGGCTGACTGTCTGATGCAAGCAGTGCACAGCCAACACATGTATAGATAAAGGCTGTGTGAGTTGGCTGACATCAATTTTAATAAATGCATGTGAGTAGGAGCAAGGTGTTAGACCCTAAGTATTCAGTGAATGTGCTATGTGTTGTCTATGAGCCAAAGAAAGGGCATACTGAGCATGTCTGCATCTACCTACAGGGACAGCTGCTGTGGGTTTCTCCTATGAGTCCTCCTGTGAATGTAGTTATGGTGACCTCGGCATTGGTGGGGGGATGTGTGTCTGTCCTCCTTGCTGATCATGCTGCTGCTGCTGTCTCTGCAGGAGCACATTGTGCAGCATAGCACAAACTGTGAACATTTCTGTACATGTGATTGTAGTATATTGCAAGGCTCCACCAGATATATCTAGGTACTGGAACCGTGACTTCAGAAGCCCAAACACATGCTCTGTGATGTTCCTGGTTAGTATGTGTGCCTCATTATGGCATTCTTCCATGGATGTGTGTGCATTTCTGGTGGGTGTCATTATACACGGTTCTAGGATGTAGCCAGCATCCCTCAGTAAATAGCCCTATGGGATGTCCCCTCTAGCAAACATCTGGTACAGCTGTGATGTGTTCTAGATATGGGAGTCGTGATAACTGTCTGGGTTGCCAGCACACACATTCAAGATAATCCCATGGGCATTGCACACGGCTTGGCAGTTGATGGAGTGGTATCCTCTGTGGCTAATGTAGATTCTACCCAGCTCACCAGTGTGTACACAAGTGCAATCTATGGTACCCAGTACTTCAGAAGTGAGCTACATGATAGAAGTATTGCATATTGCTGGTCCTCTCCTCAGCAGTGAGGGAAAAACATATGTGTTCATTGACATGTATAAGCATAGCATCCAGGAACTGCTGGAGTATCCTGGATGCTGATGCCTATGACACCCCCATTATGTTCCCAGTTGGTCTTTGAAAAGTACCTGTAGCTACTATTATAAGGGCTATACATACCTTAGTTTCCACTGTGATGGGTTCCTCTCGGATGGCTCTGACTGTGACTTAAGGCCGGCACAGCTCATTGAGTTCTTGTAATGTATCCTTGTCCACCCTGTAGTACACTACAATTTCCAGATCATGTAGCACCTGGTAGGTCACCCTAGACCTAAATACTGTCCTTCTTGGTCTAGGCCTGTTGTCATCAGCACCAGCAGCAATGGCTTCAGCCTTGAGCATGTGCAGATGTAGAATACCTGCAGCAGCCTCTAGCATTATGTCAATTAAAAGTTCCAAGTCTCTATTCCAATGTTGTTGAAGTATCAAGAGAAAATCAGAATGTAGGCTGTATGCACACTATATACAGTTGTTGATTAAGACCACCATAAGGTGTTGGCTGTTTTAAATGACATTCACCTGCTTAGGATGTAATTGGCAGGATTTATAACTCCTGTTGCAGTGCACATCATGGCACTCTGCACAGCAATGTGCAGCAGAGCACAGCTATGAATAATGACACCAAATCATGCAAAACATTTAATAATAGTATCCCTTTTATCATGATACATACAGAATATGAAAATTATGGATAATTGCACCATTTCTATGAATTACAATGCCAGAGCAGTTTGATTAAAAGTTGACATAGCCTCTACTTGAACCCAAGGCTATCTCCACAATAGTCAAACACCTAACAATCATTGTCACAGGAGTATAGAGGTTTAGTGGAGCTCAACCCCACTTATCAGGTTTGTGTGATGCTCACATGTTCACATCCAAGGAAAACACACACTGTGTAGGAGCTTACATGGAGTGTACAGCTATATGTGGTCCCTATTTTTTTGATTCAACAAATCCACTCATTTTTTTCATCATTTACATAATGACCATGCTGACAGCCTGGGAACTGCATGGAAGGTAGCCATGTGAGCTGGGCAACAGCATGGGTGCAAAAATGTAAAGATAAAATGCAGGGTGTTACTGTAATTGTTATGACAATATAATATACCAAACGTTTTAATTACATCTGTTTTACTGTTTTTAAAACATTTTGTGCATAGCGATGCATTGCGCACATTTGTGCTAAAATAAAAATATTAGTATTTATAGTCATTTGAATCATATTCCAGATCCTGTTGGATATACCTGGCCGGTAAATGCCTGTTTTTACATTTTATGGGTATTCTGTCCATATTTCAGGACTTCTGTATGTCCTTGCTTCCATGTAGGCTCCTTTATGTGGAAAATTTTCATGTACACTTCCAACACGGACACAGAGCCTACACAGCTGTGTGTAGGGTTGTTGGATCACTCCACTATATTGGTTTGCTTAATTAGCATAAAATTCAGCTACTTATGCCAAAATTTGCATGCCATGAAACTTTTCGTTGGAGCTTGTGAATGAGCGTGCTTGCACACCACTACAGAGAGTTTACTGAATCTAAAGCCCACTACGTCCATGTTTACATCACACCGTAACTCAAACATGGAAGAAATGACCATGTAAGCTTTATTGGATTTGCACCAGTATTGTCCTCTGCACTGGTATCAGCAAGTAGGAGTGTTTCCAGAATAGATCAATTATGACTCTGTAATGTGAATGCAAAGGTTTTTGGATTAAAACTTGACAAGTTACATACAAGTCATAGCTTGCTAATCCAACTTCATACATATAAATATATAGATACTATAGGATTTGTCGCTGCACGCATTTATCATGTGTTGAAATTCTGGTTATATTGATGGTGGCACAATTGGTTGAGTAAGGTAACGGTGGAACTTCAACAGACTGATCATCACATAATTCAAGGCTTATTCCCTTTTCTATGTGGATGTGAGATCCTGGTGTTACCATATTTAATTTCCAGTGGTGTGGGATCAGATTCCCCAAGTTGTCGAGTATGAGGGGTGAAGCACTCCCATGTAAAACGTTGTGTTTTTGTTTTAGTAATCATAAATGTAACCTGTTGATTTAAATTGCAATTATTTTACCAAGATAATTTAAGTAAAACAATAAGTGAGAAGGTCACTGAAAAACAATCAGTAAAAACAAAATGATAACTCCAGCAAAGCTAGACATTCCACTGAGTGACCTCCCAAACCTCATGAATCAGAGGCACATGGGATATATGTGAATGACCCTTATGAACATCAGGTGTTTCCGATAATTGGTGATTCTGAATGCCCATGACTTGTTTTGTCATTTTAATGGACAATTTCAGGCCAATAAAGCCAAACCCCACTAGCTGTGGATATGAATATTTCAGCCTTGTTACAAACTCATCAGCACAGCACAAGCAGAGTGTTTGACTAAGCATATGAAACACAGGGCTGTTATACCTAGCTGATGTCCATTATCATTAGGGTAACTGCAAAAATATCCCAAACAACAAACTAAAATGATAAGTGAGAAAGTCACTGCAAAACCAATCAGTAAAAGCAAAATGAAAACTCCAGCAAAGCTAGAACTTCCATTGAGTGACCTCCCAAACCTCTTGTATCAGATGCACATGAGATATATACAAATAACCTTTATGAACATCAGGTGCTTCAGCAAACTGGTGATTCTGAATACCCATGACTTGTTTTGCTATTTTATTTGACAAGTGCAGGCCAATAAAACCAAACCCCACTAGCTGTGAATATACATATTTCAGCTTTGTTATGACCTCACAAGCAGAGTGTTTAACTAAGCATAAAACACAGGGCTGTTATACCCTGCTGATGCCCATTATCACTAGGCTCACTGCAAAAATATTCCAAACTAAAACAATAAGTGAAAAGGTCACTGAGAAAACAATCAGTAAAAACAAAATGAAAACTCCAGCAAAGCTAGAATTTCCACTGAGTGACCTCCCAAACCTATTGTATCAGAGGCACATGGGATATATGCAAATGACCCTTATGAACATCAGGTGTTTCAGCTAATTGGCGATTCTGAATGCCCATGACTTCTTTTGTCATTTTAATGGCCAATTTCAGGCCAATAAAGCAAACTCCATTAGCTGTGGATATGCATATTTCGGCCTTGTTATGACCTCATCAGCAGAGCACAAGCAGAGCAAATGACAAAACAAGTCATGGGCATTCAGAATCGCCACTTAGCTGAAACACCTGATGTTCATAATATTCATTTGCATATGTCCCATGTGCCTCTGATACAAGAGGTTTTGGGAGGTCACTCAGTCGAAGTTCTAGCTTTGTTGGAGTTTTCATTTTGATTCTACTGATTGTTTTTTTAGTGACCTTCTCACTTATTGTTTTAGTTTATTGTTTGGGATATTTTTGCAGTGACCCTAATGATAATGGATATCAGCTGGGTATAACAGCCATGTGTTTCTTATGTTTAGTTAAACACATGACTGAAATATGTATGTTTACAGCTAGTGAGGTTTGGCTTTATTGACTTGTTGTCCATTAAAATGACAAGTTATGGGCATTCAGAGTTATCAATTAGCTGAAACACCTAATGCTCATAAGGGGCATTTGTATATATCCCATGTGCCTCTGATAAATGAGGTTTTGGAAGTCACTCATTAGAAGATCATTTATGTATGAAGAAAATAATCTCTAATCAGTTTGTTCAATATTTTATGTTTCACGCGATTACATTTTTAATTACTCAGTACAGACTAGTATATATATATATATATATATATATATATATATATATATAAATGTATATATGGATCCCTATTAGATCAGCGAATTTACATTTCACCGAAATATAAATTCGTCAGCTGATTTACGTGAAAGTGTGTTTAATCGAAAATGCACTTTCGCGTAAATCCAGCAATAAAAATAAAAACACTTTAAACACGTTTATGAAGGGGGAAGCCCCCCTGCACCCCCCCATGTGGGGGACTGTGCCCCCACACCCCCTACTTTAATATTCTCACTCTGAGATTGCACTGCAGTGGGGAAAAGGGAATATTCCCTCATCCCCACTGCACCATGATCTCAACAATAATTTCCTTACTTTTACCTCAACAGTAAACATTGATGTACAAGCAAGGATACATGAAAACACCTCTTTTCTTTCTTTTTTTTCTTTCTTGACAGCTGTATTTACGCAAAAGTGCATTTTCGGCAAAATGCACTTTCGCATAAATAAGCTTGCGGACTTACATTTCTGTAAAATGTAAGTTCGCAAAATTCAGCCACTATTAACATACATAAACCTAGGAATGGTAGTCTAACCATTACTAAGCAGGTCTGCAGTCAGCTGAGAATTTTACAAAACGGCCAATCACAAAAAAGTGCGGGAAATGCGGCATATTTAAGCCCCAAAGGCGGAAATACATGCCATAACTGATTGTAGCTAACATCTGCAGTCAGAATGTCTGGTGTTGGAGAGGGAGTGCACTTCCGAGCGCAGAGATGGGGCACCGAGGATTCCAAATACATGGTTTGGCTCCTAGTCCACCGTCACGAGGCAAGACTCCTGCAGGGCCAGTTCCAAGGGAAGGACTACAAGGCAGAGGCTTGGAACCGGTTAGCTCATGACCTCACCAGTGCCACAGGCATTCCCCGGACTGGTGAGCAGGTCCATCACCACCATGCGGACCTGAAGAGACGAAAGGAGGACCGCCTGAACCAGTGGATACAGAAGGCCCATGGGATGTAGGATGCCCCACAAATGAGTATGTAGCCATGGAATGTAGTATGTAAGGATTTAAAATGGAGTATGTATAATGGATAGGAATATCTCAATATCCCTTAATTTACTTTACAGCTGCAGGTGACCGTGTTATGAATCAGCAAGCCTATGAAGATAGGCTGATAAGGCTGCGCCACCAGGCAGGTTAGTGATTATTCTGCATGTATTGTAATATAAAATATGGGAGAGAGCATGAAAGAAAGTGTTGTAGTCCAATAATACAGCCATAAAATGGACTGAATAAGTCCTCTGCATGTACTGTC
This sequence comes from Protopterus annectens, assembly GCF_019279795.1. Taxonomy (NCBI): domain Eukaryota; kingdom Metazoa; phylum Chordata; order Ceratodontiformes; family Protopteridae; genus Protopterus; species Protopterus annectens. Next base: position 1,523,571,697 of record NC_056737.1, on the reverse strand, counting down.
AGATAAAAATGTTAGAGAGGCAGAAAAAGAGTGTAGTAACCCATTAAGAAAGGTAACAAATGTCTGGAATAATATCTCTGCAGGCACTGTCATATAAAAGAATATGTGAGTGAGCCTGAAAAAAGAGTGTGCTAACCTATTAATAAAGGTATAATATGTCGTGAACATGTCTGCCATATATACCGTTAAAATAAATAAAGGAGTGATCCTGTGTAAAAGTGTGTAATGTCATTAATAAAGGTCTAAAACCCAGAGTGTGTCTGTTTCACTTAGTATGAAATGTTGTTGTACCCTTGCATTATACAAATAGTAATGTGTTGGAAAGTGCTGGCAACCCAGAGTTCTGCAGTCCCATCTAAAGTGGGTGATGGAAGTGCTAGTAGCTGTGAAGTAAATATACAGTCCTCAACAGTCAGTTACTGGCTGGCATGCATAAGTAAATATGGTACACGAGTAGCATGCTAATATGTTCCCCAGAAATGTAAGTGTGCTTCAATAAATGTAGGGTTCTGTACAATTTAAAGTGCAAATGTCATGTGAAAACATCCAGATATGTAGATAAAGAAATATAAATGCAACCATGAAATATGTAGCAGTAACATCTGCATCCTGGACAGTTAGTATGCGAGATATAGGTCAAGTATAGATTGCACTAGCCAAACCCACTACCCAACCTAATGCATGTTGGCAAGTGTAATAATACATGTAGGGAATATACACCTGCAGTCACTAGGAATGTAGTGTAGAGTAAAACTGTTTATAAGATGTTAACGGAGGTTTTTTCTACACCCTACTGTTTGTGCATAAACCATGAAATTCCACACCTCAATGGGTATGTGTAATCTTAAATATTTGTTGTGATACACGTGCAATTGTTCTATAAATATTTGCACTTATGTTGATGCATGTGCCCTGTTCAAACACCATGTTCATGGTGGCCTGTTGCTACCAATCATCCCTGCATGCGTTTGGAATAACCACTGTTGTTCAATATATGCATATGTTATGTTTGCTGTTCAACTGTTGGAACTGTGGTGTGTTGGGTTAATGGGAATATTACTGCATGCTGTTACAACTAATCTGGAATGCTGTTGTTTATGTTGTAATGAAACACACCTAATCACAAAATGTATGGGAAGGCCGGTCCCAGCGGACCCACCTGTTCCTCCTCAGTTGGCGAGTGCACATGGCACCAGTAGCTCTGGTGCCCAGCCCGGACTCTCCTCCTCCATTGGTCCTGTGCCACCTTCGGGTGGAAGCGCTGCAGGGGATGGGGCTCATCCCCCCCCATGCAAGCGTGGACGGAGAAGGGTCACCTGTCACCCTTCAAAGGGTCCGGGTTGTGGTGTGTAGGGATATCCAGCGTTCAGTCGCTGATCCCCTACGCCAGCTTGAGGCGAGAGTGGCGCTTCTCATGGGTGAGCCTGCCCATCCTACTCAGCCCCCAGCACAGCTACCCCCGGGGCTGTGAAGGTGCAGTGGTGGCTGCCCATGGGTGAGGATCTCAGTTCCACTGTTACCATCTGTGGGCTCATGGGCTTGCGATTTCCAAACAACCTTCCCCGTCAATTGTGTTCACCCACCCCATGTGTCAGATTCTGCCCCTGTATGCTTCTTGTTTGTCTTGTCTGTTTACCTCCCCAACCTACCTCCCCAAATATACCTACTTCCCCTACCTCACTTACCACTCTCACCTGACAAAAAAAAAAAAAAAATGGGCAATATGTACCCGAAAAAAAATTACGCCCCATACATAGCTTCCCATTTTGCACACATGTTCATAGGGCATATACACTGATAATTCTAATTGGCAGTGCAACAACTATGTTGTCCTCACCCCTCTCTCAGGGGTGGAAGGTCTCAAAACTCACTCCAAATTTTCAACATATGCACAGCTGTTGCTGTTAAAGAAATGGGCAGCTATGGGCCTTCCCTACACCCTTCCTGCACATCCCGAGCTTGTTTTCCTACTGTCTTTCCCTCTCTGTGCCCTCTTTTTCACCACTTTCCTATTTCTCCATTTTCTTTTCTTTAAAAGAAATTAGCGCTGGGGTTAGTGAGGGTAAGCACTGTTAAGCAGTAGTAAGCGAGGGTGCACTTAGCTAAGCATCGCTAAGCATCACGCAAACCTGCGCAAAACCCGCTTACCACTGCTTAAAAGTGCCTTAGTCACTCTGTATGACAGGACCCTTGTATTGCTCAGCAGAAAAATAAAAATACCCTTGTCAGTCTCGAACCTGGGACCTTGGACTCACCAGTCTGCATGAAATACCACTAAACCACAGCAGATATATAATAACTTAGTGCTGAAAGCAATTTAACATGCATTACCATGAGTGAATGTAAAGGGAAAATAGGAATGGCATAACACAAATCTTGTTTTGTGGGCCTTAACCAGCAGGTGTTGTTGAATTGCATGACATGACTGTGAAAAGAGAATCTGCCATGCTAGTAGGGAATAAGGTTACAGTAGCAGCTTACAAACCCCACACAGTATCAGAGCAGGATACACACTGGCATATTAACATAGGTCACAGGCTAGACCTCCCAACAGTGACTGCTCTACAGTGATGACCCTGATTAGTAAACAAATGTTAGCTGTGCCCCTCTGACTCCCTGTGAAATGTACTAACAGTAGGAAGAAAGGTGTTGAATCTCACTTCATAACAAATGTCAATAAGTGAGAGTAGACACTGCTTGCACGTCAGAAAAGGTGTAGTAATAGAAATGCTCTGAATCACCCAAAGTCTGAACTGAAAAATGTCAGAACTATATCACAGGTGTATCCCAGTTATATGTACCTTTCCCTGAGGCTGTTCAAATATATACGTGAGAGTTTCTGAGGCCTGGAAGAGTCAGAAACACACAGGCATATCAGCTTGTCTGCTCTTACACACTCTGCAAATAGCTGTAGAATGAATTCCACAAGCATGCCCTTATGTAGAAGTACAACACAGAAATAGCAAAAGATGTAGCCATGTACTGCTAACAACCACCTGTGACAATGCCATTGTTCAGGTGCTGAAAAGACTGCTGTGGTGCACAGTCAAAGAATACTAGGCTGACCTCTGTCTACCATCTGGATATGTCCACAGCTGGGAGCTACTCAGACAGACTACAAGCCTTCATAGACTTACAGGTACACAGCAACTCTGCATGTTCAGCAAGATAAACATCACATGATAATAAATAATGCACACTGCAGTTCTGCACCCCTACCCAAAGGTACTATATACCCCTGTAGTCAAGTACAACCAAGGGTGTAGGTAGGCATACACAGTACAGAAATATGTCCAGTCGTCCTGAGCAGACTGTGCTGATGCCAACACAAACCACAAACTGTTCAGATGTGACTAACGTACTAATGACAGTATAGCTGTTGACAAACAGTGCATGTGCCTGATATTCATAATTGGTAGTACAACATACTTAAATATCCACACCACTCTCTCAGGGGTGGAAGGTTTCAAATATCCCACCTAATATATTGCATATGCACAGCTGTTGCTGGTAAAGAAATGGGCAGCTATGGACCTTCTCCACACCCATCGTGTACATCCCTAGCTAGTTTCCCTACTGTCTTCTCCTCTTTGAGCACCCTTTATCACCACATTCCTATCTCCCCATTTACTTTTCTGTCAAAGACATGAGCGCGGGGGTTAGCGGGAGTGAGCACTTGTAAACAGTAGTAAGCAGGTTTGCACCAGTATGCGCATGTGTGCACCTAGCTTAGCATTGCTAAGATATGATAAGCTCCACCAAGCTTAGCTTACTATTGCTAACATAAAATGAGCTAAGCTAAGCTTAGCTTAGTATTGCTAAAATACAATAAGCTAAGCTAAGTGTTGCTTAGCATCGCTAAGCGTCACGCAAACCCACGCCAACTCGCTTACAACTGCTTAAAAGTGCCTTTGTCACTCTGTATGACAAGGCCCTTGTAATTGCTCAGCAGCAAAATAAAATACCATTGTCAGTCTCAAACCCCACACCTTGGACTTATCAGTCTGCATGATGTACCACTAAGCCACAGCATATAGACAATAACTTGGTGCTGAAAGAAATATAACATGCATTACAAGGAGTACATGTAAAGGGAAAATAGGAAAGCCATAGGAATACATTGCAATAAAGAAATATGACATGCATTACAGGGACTGAATGTAAAGGGAAAATAGGAAAGCCATAGGAATACATTGCAATAAAGAAAGATAACATGCATTACAAGGATTGAATGTAAAGAGAAAATAGGAAAGCCATAGGAATACATTGCAATAACTACTGTTGTATGCCAGTTAATTCCCTAATTCCAAAAGAAAGTACATACTCCCATGTATCCAGTGTTAGCATTAGGAGGTGTGAGTAAACTTACACACTGAGAAGAGTGTACTTGAAGAAGCAACAGTCAAGTTTTAGTACAACATGCATTTCACTGGCTACAACCCAGCTTCAGATATGAGACATATACCAACCTTCTGACTGACACAACAGTGTCCACAGCAAACAAGCATGGTCCCCACCTTGCAAAAATAAAAGGCCTACGCCTACCTAACCTATCATTTTATAGCAGTGTCCTGAAATCACAGTGAGAACTGCAATTACCACACAGCAGGCTGCATGCAATTACTAAATGGTGGGCACCAATTGGTGCAGAGGCCATCACATGCACATGTGTAGATACCTAAAAAAGCAGCCTGTACTTCCTGTCCACACATGCAATAATATCATTGCAGCAACTGGAGAGAGAGAGAGAGAGCGAGCGAGAGAGACAGACAGACAGACAGACAAACAGTTGGAGAGACCAAACCAAAAAAAAAAACAGAGTTGGTTGGAGACACCGACCAACCAAAACAAAAAATAAAACAAACAGAGGCAGTGGAGGACACCGACCTAAACAAACAAAAATAAAAAAAAACATCAACAGGTACAACAGACTGAGGTGAGAAATACAAAGGTAAGGTATGTAACACAGATGTATTTGCTGGCATCCGAATGATGTGTCTGAAGGGTACTCTACATTCTGTGAACACTCCTTATGTGGTAGCAGTTCGTATCTATATGTATATGCAGATGTGCATAGGGCAAGGGACATACTGCAACTGTTAGTGAAGGCTGGGCATATATATGTATTTGAAGGTTGCTATGTGCACATATCTATGTAGGTTGTAGTGTGTGGCATTGAAAACAGCAAGCAGTGCAGGTATATGTCATGTGGTGGTTAAATGCTGTGGGACTGAGTTACAGCCAGTGAGGTCTGCTATGGCTATACGGCCTGAGGACAGCGAAATGCATTCTGCACAACACTGTACAATATTATTACATAATCATATGTCTCACAACTGTTCCATAATTGATATTCCCACCATGAAAGGTGGCCAGTATATCTGCATATATGTGCATCTATATGTACAGCAGTGGCTGTTTACAAGTATGTGTGTGTATATATATATATATATATATATATATATATATATATACATACATATATATATCTATATATATATATATATATATATATGTGTGTGTGTGTATATATATATATATATATATATATATATATATATATATATATATATATATATATATATATATATATATATATATATATATATATATATATATATATATATATATATATATATATATATATATATATATATATATATATAGATATATATATATATATATATATATATATATATATATATATATATATATATATATATATATATTTATATATATATATATATATATATATATATATATATATATATATATATATATATATATATATAAATATAGTGAGAGAGGGAGACACAGGGTCAGATGTATTGCAACAGGTGCCTGGTGACCAAGGCATGGACTGAACACCAGTGTTGATACTGCAGTGCCATACCCCATTCTGAAACACTTTACCCACTAACTACCAGATAGGTGGTTGCCTGACTAACACTGAAGGTGTCAGAAGGGAACATGGGACACAGGTGGACAGTAGCCTCCCCTTTGATATTCACAGTGCCACACTAGACTTGTAATCTGTCTATGTGGTACGTGTAATCACAAACAATGTGTCATCTGTGTTACTGTTAGACAGAGGCACAGTATACTAACCTCGAAAAAGGGCATAGCAAAATTAATTTAAAATGGGTGGTGAAAGCCAAACACACTCTGGCTAGGCTTGTAAATGCCCTAGGGCAGCCCTATGAACCTATGAACCTATGTACAGAATTATAGGTCAGTGTTCCCCTGTACTCATCACAATGCCCCATGTGGTATGTACCTCATATGACAACTGCAGCATGTGGAAAGTCCACAGACATACCTCACAAAGGGTAATAAAGCCCTGAAACACATACCCTATGCAGACTGACTCACATAACCACAGCTACAGTGCATTGTATACCGGCCACCCAGAGGTTACCTCTGCCAAACATACAGAGGCATGCCACACCCATAGCCATCAGACAACCACCATGTCAACACCTCACAATCCCACCAGGCTACACGGCCTAGGTCCCTTGTCCCCGCAACATCACTAAACAGCACATGCTGGAGGGATAGGCTCCTATTGGCAAATATGCCATACTCTGGAGTAAACCACCCAGCATGAACAAACAAGGCTCCTCAGTAGCAGATGTCAGACATACCCCTGATGATTGTCTGGGGGATAGGTAACACGCCCTGGGAATCACCTCTGTGTATCCAGTTGACAGGAGGAAGTGAAATCTAATTACATGTGTGTCACAGGCCAGGGTAGCATATAGCTAGGCTGCTGTAGGCCCCAGGGACAATAGCATATTACCTACTTATGACACAATGCACACAGACATGTACACAGTGCAATACCAGCTATGTGAGGTGGAATGAGTGTGACAGTGAATGTGTGCAAGGTCTGTGACAGTGTGATAGCTAGGAGTGAGGTTGTTTCCATCAAGGTCGTTTGTGTCCTATGTGTGAGGCCAGAGAAAGATGTGTCAGTTATTAGGATGCAGACATAGTAGGATGGTATATGTTGTGACGTAGGTCCTTGTGTACGACTGTGGTGTCCCATCATAGGCTGATGCAATACATGTATGCTCAGTAAGTGGTACTGCTGGTGAATCCATCCGACATTAGAACTGTTGTACCACTTGAATCTGTAGGCGTAAACAGCACAGTATGGTGAATGCTCACATTTCCTGGTAACACTGTCTTGTGAGTTTCCTGCAGTCTGCACAGATTACATTCCTCAGACATAGGTATCTTTAAGTAGGGGCACACAGTACTGTAAGGTACATAGCAAATGCTCATCTGTGTTAGCATACATTTGTGTATGGTATGAATGTCTGATGTGTGTGTAATGATGCCTGTACCATGTCTGCAATCACATGTGTGATGCAGGGTTTGCGTGTGTACCTAGCAACATGTATACTCTGTTACAGCAGTATGCCAGCTATATTAACAACTGTGCACATATGTTAGGTAGGGGTATGGCATCAATGACTAGGGTGGGTTACTGGTTATACTGTAACTGTACTTCACATTCATTGCAATGGATGACATATATCTGCATGCATTAGCTTGATATGTACCCCCGTGGCAAGGCTGTGTATTGGATCCCAAACAGTGAGCCGAGTACTGGTGTATACCGGTGCGTCATATGGAGTGTGGCAGGCACTCTCAGCCAGTTGTGGGCTGAGCACTGATATATTGTATTGAATGTGTGTATCCTCTGACAGCCGAACAGATGCTATATATGGAAGTTAACTAATATCTGTACTACATAATAAGTGTGCCACATGACTTGCTCACACATATTGTTTACTTGTCTTCCAGGCTTATGGCTCATCACAGGAACCCCTGCTACACAGCTGCAGAGGAACAGGAAATCCACCACAGCCTGGTACAGCACTATAACCTGCTGTTTTCAAGGGCCAGCCAGCACCAGTAAGAGCGTACTGCACTGTGGCAAGAACTTGTTTGTCGGGTAAATGACATAGGCATGCATAACCAGACATATGAGCAGGTACGCCATCACTGCAGTGATTTAATTAGACATATCCGGTGTCGTGCATCTTATATCCACAGACAACAGCTTGCCACAGGTGGTGGGGTGGCCATACATCCCCCCCTCACCAGAGTGGAGGAACTGCTGTTAAGTGTGTTGGCTCCTGGCCTACAGCAACAACAACATCACACGTGTCATCATGGAGGCCGGAGCCACCCAGCATAGTGACAACTGTAGATTATGCATGTGTGAGATATGTACTGTGTTTAGCAGTTGTGCTGCCTATTGTGTGCAATACTGATAATTTGAATAGTATCTGTACACCTATGCCTGTTGTTCTACTGTAGTTTAGCACACTCACAGTAGCAATGCACAGGTGTGGCCACTGACCAACTGTGTCATATTCTTGCAGGTCCCCCTGGTGTGATAGCAGGGCATACGTTATATGCTGGTTAGTGTGTTAACACTTTAAACTTAGTATTGAACTGTGCATGTCATAGGTGAGGTGTAGGCGATGTACACATAACACACCTACGCATAATGCATGCTGTGCATGTTTGCTGTGTGACGTGAAACATCTCAGTAATGTCAGTAGCTGCCTCATTCACATGCAATGCACAGACCATCAGACACAAATGTGGCAACACTGTACTGCACATTGGATAGGTATAGCTGACACACATGTACACAACGTAACACGTTTGTCATACGCAGTGCACCTCAACATGCTACACATAGTGTAACCGGACACCCGCTGCCAGGTCGCACTTCAGTATCCCACATGTCATCCACACACCACACATACCATACCTGAGGGGTAGGGGCCTAGCATGGGGCTGTGCAACACTCCTCAACACATAACACAGTCATGTTAAGCAATGCTCCCTATTGGACACCTCACACACCCTTTTACAACATGGCTGTGTAATTGTGAACTTAGCCACTGCACTGCGGTTCAGGTACAGCTTGCTAGGCTGTGGTCTAGCACACTTTAGTGGCCTTGAGTGACCACATGATGCAGGATGATGATGGCTAATGGTACTACACCCCATACTGTTACAATGGCCATGTCCAGGATTGGTATCCCATCACGTATACATGCACCACCCATCCCGTGTGTGTACATAGCATGCATGTGCTGCACCTGTGTCCACAATTATCTGCTACAGACACAGACACTGCAATCAGACATGGAAATCCATGCGACACACAGATAACACATGCAGCCATGGTATGTATACCTATGTGTGATGGTGCACAGGACATTGCAGAGCTTATAATACTTGCACAGAAATGTCGTGTCCTTGTACACATTGTGTTCCAGGGTGTAGGCAATCACTGAACATGTACACACATGCACCACAGCCATGTACACTGTCATCAACTATGACTGTCTACACTCACACTGCATGGACTTGAGCAACACTTATTCTGCATGCTGACACGTGTACGTGACTGTTTGCCTTGTGATACTGTCACCCACCTTCAACCAGTATTGAGTACGATTTGAAGTCTGTTGTGTGTGTGTATCTGCTGCAGTGAGGAGTGTGCATGTGTTCCTGTGTTCCTGTGTGCATGTGTTCCTGTGTGCCTGTGTTCATGTGTGCCTGTGTGCATGTGTGCATGTGCAGACCATAAAGTGTGTTTCCTGTCTTCCTCTCACAGGTGCTGAGGTAGGGCTTGGCGAAAGCAGCAGGTGACCTGAAGCCACTGCCACGGATAGTGGTGATGATGAAACATGTATTTTGGCAGAGGGAGATTTGACAGGGTCTGTCGTTGGTCCACCAATCGACAGTACACAGTGTTCAACCCCATCTATGCGCACACTCAAACTGCCATTACATCCCTCACCACCAATGGCCATAGGGGAGGGACAGCATACAGTTGGCATTGGCCAGGAGAGTGTGGTACCCATGGCACGTGCATCCCCTCACAGCCGCCATAGCCGTAGACCCACAATGGTACCACATAGGCAGAGGTCCAGGGGATCTCGGGGGAGCACCACTGGATGTACTGCCCCTGGCAGGCATGCCCTCACAGGTCTTATGATGACCACTATGTTCTGGGCCGTAATGCAGGCTCAGGCACGTATGGAATGGTACACCAGGCAGGGACTTAGGGTGCAGAGGGCACATAACACTGCTATCAATGACAGCATCCATGATCTTGCCAGTGCCATCTGGACATACACCGAAGTCATTGATAGACGTTGGGGGGAAACACTAGATGCCCTCCACAACATGTCTTCCTCAAGCCAGGACCGTGCGGGACGGTTGCAACGTTGACACGGACGCATGCCAGCAACAGCTGGCAGTGGTCACGGACTGCCCACAGCTCACAGCCACTCCCGTAGTGGCAGTACCAGCCCCAGCAATGCTGGGGCTGGCCTGTCCATTGTCCATCCCAGTAGACTATGTGCACGTGGCTCTGGCCAGTCCCAGCAGGGACATGGGTCCATGGGTCCAGTCGTCATACCTCTGCCTCTAATGACAGTACACAGTCAGGGTTGGTACCCGATACCATCCATAGCACCCCTGCCAGGCACAGGTACTGTGTCCATGGCCAGAGACAGTGATCTGTACAGCCAAGCAGGTACGTCTGTTGCTGTCCCACAAACCACTGTATATGGCAGCCACATGGTGGAGCTGTGTGCATGCAGACACACACACATTAAGCAAACAACTAGGACTCACACATACACACACACATTACATCAACATTGGCCCATGCTGTACTGTTGTCCCACACACACACACACACACACACACACACACACACGCACACACACACACAGACATGTCGATTGGATGGGTCAATGTCATGCTCTGGCAAACAACAAAACGCCCAGTGCATATGATGATACCTGTGCCACCTCCTGTCATCTGCATTATCGATGGAGGGGCAGGCTAACATAGTACTGATGCACAGGGTGACACTATAGCAGTGTAACAATAATAGCGAGTTGTCAACAAGGAAGTCTAACTACATCCTTGTAGGTATATCTGAGCAGACATTATGCATCAAAGCTCTGTTTGTCAATGTAGCATTGTTTACACCACTGTTAGGTCTGAGTATGTATTATCCACCCATGTGCCACTTGGCTGATGTGTGATGTGTTGCCAGCATGTGTTAGTGAGTGGACAGTACGTGTGTGATGTGTGCAGTACAGACTAGCAAGTGTTCATCTGTGAACATGGTGGGTGCACACTGTCTGGATGTACGTGCATAGTGGACACATGGGACGTGTGGCATACCCTGTCGTACACATTATTAACATCCCATTGCATCTTTCAGTGGCCAGTATGCATTCTACTATAGTTATGTACTAACATGGGTAGACATGTGTATGACATGGGTTGACAATATGCTGCGGGTGATACCGTTAATATCAGTCAATGATTTGCAGTCTGGTAGTATACACAACCTCAACAGCATGACTATAAGCAATCATTGGATGATGTCCTGACAAATGACACACAGTAGTAGGGAACCCAGTATCAATTGGATCCTTCCAGTGCTACACTATAACACTAACCAGTGGTGATGACCGCCACCCATTACTGTGACCACATCTGTGTGTCATATAGCCCCCTTAGGTACATGCAGACACACTAGGGATGTGTCCATCCAAATCTGGGAATGCATGGAATGGCCTACAATGCATTCCCTGGATGGGACGCATATCCTACACAAGGGTATCATACAGACAGATACCTGTTGTGTGATACATGCTGTATAGCAGTAAGCTGACTATGGCATAGTCATCCTCATGTATTATACATACTATCCCATCAGTACCACACCGGTGGTAGCCCTCAACATGTATGTCAGGTACCATTGTGTACATACAGACCCATGTTATGTCATGTGTCCCTTCGTATCCACATATCCATAGGTATTGTAGAGTCCCAAGGTGTATCACAGACATTAGAGGCCTGAATGCATATCCACAAGGCAGTTGTACACCTATAAAGACTGTCCATTCTTGGCAGACATTGTTGTGTATGACCATGTCTGACATATACCCCAGCCATATACCCTCACTCACACTACTCTTAAGTGACTGTCATAGGTGTGTGTGCCACAGATGACCTTGGTCACAGAACACGACAGTGGATGGCCATGTCACATACATACATATGTGACCTACGATCTGAGTAGCAGCGGCACAACCTGTCAATGGAAACAAATGTATTCATGTAGTATGCAGGCTTCACACCTATGTACTGATTGAGGGGACATGTACACATATATATTTGCCACGCAGATACCTGATGTCTGCAATGCACTTACTGTTGTCATCATACTATGTCATACCATATTAAAAGCAAAACCTACACCGTGTTGACCAACAGTGACACACACACACAGTCAGCATTTGCAGGATTCAAACCCCTACCTAACAATGTTATAATATTAGAGAGTGATGCATTAACACAGTGCGCCATTTGCTTTACTGACTGGCTTATTTTCTCCTGCTGTATTTGTAGGATTCTGACATCATCAGACTTTCCAAAGAGGAATGTACCTCTTTTACTGAGTTTTTTGTGTCTCCAAAAAGGAACACCTCTTAAAGGAAACTGCACACATTCACACACACTTTGCAGGATTCAAACCTCTACTTAACGATGTTATGATACTCAAAAGAGATGCATTAACACGGTGCACTATTTGCTTTATTGGCTTGTTTCCCTTCTCCTGCAGTATTTGTAGGATGGTGACATCATCAGACATTCCAAAGAGGAATGTATCTCTTTTACTGAGTTTTCACAGTCTTCCAAAAGGAACACCTCTCAAAGGAAACTGCATACATACACACACCCCTCACACTTTGCAGGATTCAAACCCTTACCTAACTATGGTTATGATACTGGAAAGAGACACATTAACACGGCATGCTATTTGCTTTATTTGCTGGTTTCCCTTCTCCTGCAGTATTTGTAGAATGGTGACATCATCAGACTTTCCAAAGAGGAATGTACCTCTTTTACTGAGTTTTCCCAGTCTCCCAAAAGGAGAACCTCTCAAAGGAAACTGCACACATACATACACACACTTTGCAGGATTCAAACCCCTACCTAACTATGGTATGATACTGGAAAGAGATGTATTAACATGGCGTTTTATTTGCTTTATGGGCCTGTTGCCCTTCTCCTGCAGTATTTGTAGGATGGTGACATCATCAGACTTTCCAAAGAGGAATGTACCTCCTTTACTGGGCTTTCCCAGTCTCCAAAAAGGAACACCTCTCAAAGGGAACTGCACACATACACTTTAGAGGATTCAACCCCCTACCTAACTATGGTATGATACTGGAAAGAGACGCATTAACACGGCATGCTATTTGTATTATTGGCTGGTTTCCCTTCTCCTGCAGTATTTGTAGGATGGTGACATCATCAGACTTTCCAAAGAGGAATGTACCTCTTTTACTGAGTTTTCACAGTCTCCCAAAAGGAACACCTCTTAAAGGAAACTGCACACATACACACACCCCTCACACTTTGCAGGATTCAAACCCCTACCTAACTATGGTTATAATACTGGAAAGAGACACATTAACACGGCGTGCTATTTGCTTTACTGGCTGGTTTCCCTTCTCCTGCAGTATTTGTAGGATGGTGACATCATCAGACTTTCCAAAGTGGAATGTACCTCTTTTACTAAGTTTTCCCAGTCTCTCAAAAGGAGAACCTCTCAAAGGAAACTACACACATACATACACACACTTTGCAGGATTCAAAACCCTACCTAACTATAGTATGATACTAGAAAGAGATGCATTAACACTGTGCGTTATTTGCTTTATGGGCCGGTTGCCCTTCTCCTACAGTATTTGTAGGATAGTGACATCATCAGACTTTCGAAAGAGGAATGTGCCTCCTATACTGGGCTTTCCCAGTCTCCAAAAAGGAACACCTCTCAAAGGAAACTGCACACATACACTTTAGAGGATTCAACCCCCTACCTAACTATGGTATGATACTGGAAAGAGACGCATTAACACGGCATGCTATTTGCATTATTGGCTGGTTTCTCTTCTCCTGCAGTATTTGTAGGATGGTGACATCATCAGACTTTCCAAAGAGGAATGTACCTCTTTTAGTGTGTTTTCACAGTCTTCAAAAAGGACACTCCTTTCAAAGACAATTGCACACACACACTCATTATTTGCAGGATTCAAACCCCTACCTACCTATGTTATGATACTAGAGAAAGACACATTAACACAGCATGCTATTTGCTTTACTGGCTGGTTTTTCTTCTCCTGCTGTATTTATAGGATGGTGACATCATCAAACTGGACATGGTGATGTGTGTATACTTTGCTTTATGCCATTCCAGGAATGGTCCATGTGGGTCAGCAGGTGTCAACAGCTTGAACATGACCTCAGTATCCTTACCTTGTGTGATCTATCTGTGGACACATTGACATTCCGTCATATGTCAACACATATTTATGGACAGCTTCTTGGTTTTGTGGATACGACATGTGTCTGCAATGTTGATAAAGGGCTATTCAAAGTCTAGGTGACACATGTGTAGATGTGTTCATTGATGTATGTCCTGGGTGGCTGCCTTGCAAACAGTCTAGCATGTTTGGGAACCATGATCTGCACATGAATATATCACAGTTGGTAGGGTTGTGTGTGTGTCAGCTTCCAATAGCTCTGTTTATGACTGCAACCATGATGGACTCCATGACCTTGCAGATCAGATCTCATAGGCGTACTGGACTTGACTTCCCATGGTGTGTTGTGCACCAACACTTGTGGGGAGTGCCATATGTAGCTGTGACACATTCAATGGTTCCACATCCTGTGTAGGGGGTGCGGCTCAGCTAACTGTTCAGGTGCATGATCTCTTTGCTCTGTAGTTTGTGCATGACACATATTGGGAATCAATGTATTCCACCTGCTGCCATGCTTTTGGCAGTGGGGGTAGCTGCTCATCCATTCTACATGTGATATCTCCTGGTATGATGATGTGGACTATTGTCAGTGGGGGATGGGTATGTACATATGGGCCTGTCTGTTATGATGTCGGCATTGACACTCAGGTACAGTTGGCCCTGACTCAGGACATATATGTGTGTACATTGATATTTATGACATAGCTGAAGGAGGTGCCATGATTCAGTCTGGACTCCTTCTCAGCATCTCTTTACACACACTAACGAACATGAGCACTAATCCCTGTTGTACTCTTTTACATGCTTAACACCCTACTGATCCTTTGTTATCAGGCTACAGAGTATGTCATGATAATATCCTGCCATGTCCAGGGGTCGATTTTGTGTGTACTCTTCAGTCCAGCTGGTGGATATTGTGATATTGACACAATGCCACATCTGCCTCATGTAGACAGACAACCCTCTCCTCCTCCCGACAAACTCAGATATATGTGTGAGATGCACCTACATAGACATACAGGGAGCTGAAGTCTCTTGACCCATGACTGGCACAGTGTATTAGGTGATGAAGGTAACCACACACACCACATATCAGTCTCACATATCCTCTAGCAACAGCACTCAAACCACATTAGCACACATTGACATACTCGGATGCTGTAAATGTACTCTACCTAAGCAGCAGAGGCCTCCAAAGCAGGCACACACACACCTGCTACCCCACTGCAATACCCACATATCACTAAGTTCACAATGTCAGTTTGCCACAGAGTCCCTGCCCTTCGGGACAAATAACACACCTAATACACTTGTAATAGGTGACAGGTATGTTCAGACACACTGACATACCACTCACCAGCCTTGACAAGGGAATAGTCACTTTGGGCTGTCTGTTGGGTGCCAGGATCTGCCACATAACACAGGCAGTCAGGTCACTCCAAAGCAAGTACAAGACTGGCACCATCATTGTCCATGCTGGTGTGTGTCACCTCAGACGTTACTCCCTGGACCACATGACATGATACATGGAGGTACACTCTGATCATGTAGCCCAGGCCAGTATGACCCTGACCTTGTCTAGCATCTGACGCCCACCAATTATGATGTCACAGTATACGGACACACATATCACACTTAACAGTTGGCTAACAAATTTGTTTCATTCATAGGGGATACAGTGTCTGTCAGCATATGGTGACATGCTCAACATGCCACATAGCTTCACTATGTACAGCTTGCACCTGTCACCCTTGGACTTTGGTATGCTGGCTAAGGCTCTTGCTACCACCATTGTGCCTTTTTTTACGCAGGGCTCAGAAGACAAACCCACCTCCATAGTCATTACAGGTTAAATGAAACTAAGGGTAATGCTGCTCAACAACAGTTGTGTTAACCTCATATTGTGGCCACTCAGGACTCTCCTCAGTATGGAAGAGAGCAATATCTGTGCACTGACAGACACCTGGTTCAGGCTCGCTTATGCACACCAGCACTACCAGGTTATTTTTCATACCATGCTGTCTGACAACATGACTTGGAACAGACAACACAGCTAGGGGGAGTACCATATACATCACATATACACACACCTCCAGGTTAGTAGCACTGCACAAAGCATCACAGACCATACATAGATAACTACCATTGTGCAATACTGCCTTTCAGTTTGTTGCCTGCTACAGAACACACTCCCAAACTCAGGAACCACACTCGGCTTTTGTGGGAACTATGAAAAATATGCAGGTCTCCATAGACACCATTATATTGTGTGACTTCATATACACACATATTGACTGGGGATACTACTCAAGCCCTGACAACCTCACCCAACAGTCACTACAATTTGTGGACTCATATGCTTTGGCACAACCAGTCAGCACAGCCACAAGGGGGAATACATATTGGACCTGCTCATCACCAACATGGGGAATCTATGTTCCACACCAGCGATACACCCCTCATTGGTAAGGTCAGAACATACATGTATCTCACAGGACATACATATACCCTCCACACACCCATCCTGGGTAATCTTGGTGAATTTCTCATGAGCCAACATCTCACTTCATTGAAGCAAGGTGGTATCCTTCAGAGATCCTGAGACAGTGGCATATATGGCTCACACTACTGCATCCTTTACATACACATTCCATGGACACCTAGTGGACTGCATGGATTGTGCTATCCTAAATAACAACAAGACCCACTACTACAATGGCAGGGGATCTGTCTGGTAGACCCCAGCCATTAATAAGCTGTACAATGTCAAGAGGACGCTACTACATGATAGAGCACAATCCCAGACAGGGAAGGCATCTGTGATCTGTACTAGCAGACAGCTACAATCACTCAAGGACTTTTCTAAGGGCCGCTTCTACCAGACAATTGCACCTGACACGTAGGACCATCACACTGCCTTCTTCAGTTATGTCAGGAACCTGGGTGGACACTCACTGATAAGCTGTGAGTTACTGCATACTGACTAAACCTACCCTGAACCCACTGGCATTGCCTACATCCTGGCAAACAGGTTCAGTGCAGATGTCTCCCACCCATCCCCCCTATGGAGCAACAATCCATAAAAACAGAGTATAACCTCCCTGACATCACATAGTAACAGGTGAGTGCTGCCCTCCCCACAGCGTACATCACAGTATCAATGTGACCAGATGGTGTCCCAGCCTGCATCATACACGAGCATCATGACAAACACAACCCTCACATTACATCACTGTTCAATATCAGAGTTACCACAGGATATGTATCCAAGGAATGGCGTACTGCGACAGTGGTCCTGCTCCACAGAGTTGGTGCCACAACGGACCGCAGACAATATTGCCCTATAAGCCTATGTGGCCTGTTCTGCAAAGCTATGGAGCATATTGTCATATGACTCCTACACATAGAGATTGGGAACCTACAGACACTGTGTCCTACTCATTTCAGCATTGTTGTGGGCAGATCTTGCCTCTTGAACCTGTAGGTATTCTTTAAATGCCTAACAGGTCCATCGACATAGGGACGGCTATCCACACAGCCTACCTGAACCTTGCAAAACCATTCAACACAATAACCCACTGGGCCATTATGCATAGGCTCACCAGCGTCAATTTGGACACATATCTCACACAATGGATTGATACCTAGATCAGGGATAGCACCCACATGGTCCGGATTGCAGGTGCCATGTCTGACTATACACCAGTTACACATGGCATCACACACAGCTTGGTCCTGGGATCTCTCTTGTTCAGTATATATTTGTCTTATGTACAGGCTATCACAGGGGGAATATGGCTGAACATGTTTGCACTTGACTGCAAACTGGGTGCCATGATCAACTCTCCAGCATACTCAATCAGGGTCTCACAGAGATGGATTACTGATGCCTGAGCCATGGCCTACAGCTAAATGCCATTAGTTGCATAGTCATCCCCTTTGGGAGTAACAACATGCCCACACATTACCACATAGGTAGTACTCCATTACATACGGTAGGAGTTGTTAGAGGTTTGGGGACATCACTTGTTCATACTGTCGCCTTTAACATTCACATTGCCAAAGTGCTTGGACACACCTGCTATGTGTGCCACCTTATCCCATTTGGTTTCACATCTAGATCGAGTGAGGTCATTGTGCCCCTATACTCATCACATCCATGTTTGGTTACAATGCCACATTTGGGGTGTACCTTACCTGACACCTGCAGCAACTGTACTGGCCATGGACGGTCCTCACCAAGCAGATCTAGGGGCTCACACAGATGCCCTGCATAGTTCAGATGGAGTAACTCCAGCTCTACTCAGTCGCTTACCACCTACTCAGGTATGATGTGTGCCTGTTGTTTACAGCTATACCCACACCAGTATTACTGGACATGCTCCACCTCAGGATATCCAACTCCCTTGGAGCTACACACTGCAGGGACGTATACCTCAGCACAGATGTTAATAGGACATTGTAGAGGGACAGATTCTTATCCCAGAGGCTCCACTCACTACAGAATGTAATCCCAGTTTCACATAGGCAGAGCCACCCACTGACCACCTACTGGAGACATCTTGACAACTGTATGGGTGATTGTATATTTACCCCTGAGATATCCTCTGTGTCCCTGCTAGACAGAGGCACACTAGCATAAACTTACATGGGCTATCTTGTGTGACCTACTATTCACACACACAGTGTAGTAATGTGACAGGGTTGTGAATGCCATACACACTCTGGCTAGGTTTGTACATGCCCTAGGGCAGACAGCCTAGTATCGACCTCTGAACCTATGCTTATGTTCATGATGCACAATGTTTATTGCTGATACTGTTTGCAGGTCTTTATCATCTTTGCTTTACCAGTTTCCATGAAGAACGTCAGTATCTGCAGAACATATTTGATTATGTCAAGGTTCCACTATATTATAGATGTGTCTGTTGTCATATAACTGTGTGCACAGGGCGGATTGCTGTATGGTGACAGGTTCCTGGGTTAACACATGCAACTGCCAGATATGCATGGCCCACTGCTGTACTCAGACATAGCCTAAGTGTGTGAGCATGCCCAGTTCTGACATTACATGTTTTGCTGCCTGACATTTGTCTCATTTATTCATGTGTGTGAGCATGCCCAGTGTGAACCTTCAGTATGCTGCTATCTGAGGTCCACTACATTTGCTGATGTGTGCGAACATGACCAATATTAACATTTATACTGTGTGTGTTGGAAGTCAGGTTCTGTTCTCACTGCAGGACTCACCTTTGTGTCATAACTCAACAAGGATTATGCTGTGCCTGCAGTGTTTCCATGGAATACTTTGCATAGACTTATCAACATTCCATCATACAGGTGGACCACTGCAATACTGTCATGGTTTAGTGGTCCAGTACTTTGGATGTAGTGCACAGTATCCTGGGTTCGAGGCCCATCACTGCTTTATATTTTCATACTGAGCAGACCAGACTGCTTAAGGGCCTGTTAAGCAAATATGAGCATGTTGGCTTTTGTTCAGCTATGCCCTACTTAGAGCAGGCTTGTCCGATATTGCTCAATATTCACCAACATTGCTGGACATTGCCCAGTATTACTGAACATTGACCACAGTTGTGCTAGTTGGTGTGTGCAATTTTGTTTGCATATACTACATGGTGGTAATTGCTGTTTAGCCCTGCTTTATATTGCTTAACACATTGCATTCATGCCTTAGGTGGTGCTGCAGGGCTGCCTATGTCGGATGCACATACTACACTCCCTGCACATGTTTGGAAGCAGGTAGTGTCAACTTAGGCATCCCTTTTACTTTATGTGCAAGTCGGAGAGGGGTATAATTTCCAGAGTTACTACTGAGCCAGTGTATGTGCTATGTGTTGCCTCTTTGCCAAGGCCAAAGCATACTGGGCATGCCTCCTTCTGCCTACTGGGGCAGGCTCAGGTTGTTCCTCCGAGTCACGCTCTGCCTGTGATGGCCTTGGCAATGGTGGGGGGCTGTTTGGCCCAGGCCTATGCTGGTCCTGCTGTAGCTGTTTTCGCAGGATCATATGTAGCATAGCACATACCATGACAATTTGGGTACATGTAGTTGATGAGTACTGCAAGGCTCCACCAGATGTGTCCAGGCACCGGAACCGTGCCTTGAGCAGACCAAACACATGCTCTATTCCATTACATGTTTGTGCGTGTGCCTCATTATGGCGTTCCTGTTCAGGTGTGTGTGTGCATTTCTGATGGGTGTCATCAGCCACAGCTCCAGTGCATAGCCAGCATCCCCCACTAGGTGACCATGTGGGATGTCCCCATTGGCAAATGTCTGGTACAGCTGCGTCAGATGCCAGATATGGGAATCATGGTAGCTTCCAGGGCAGCCTGCACACACATTCAGTATTATGCCCTGGGCATCACACATGACCTGGCAGTTGATGGAAGGGAAGCCCTTGCAGTTGAAGTAGACCCTACCCCACTTGCTGGCTGGTGCTTTGATGCATATGTGCGTGCAGTCTATACACCCACTACCTCAGGATATTCCGCTGTTTGCTGGAAGAGATGCATATTGCTGGCCAATACCTCATGGGAATTGGGGAAATATACATGATCACCGACATGTGCTGACATGGCATCCAGGAACTGGTGTAGTACCCTGGATGCTGATGCCTGTGATATCCCCATCATATCACCAGTTGGTCTCTGGAAGGTACCTGTTGCTAATATTCTTAGGCCAACACATACCTTGGTTTCCACTGGGATGGGTTCCCCTCTGTTGGTTCTGTGTGTGAGGTGTGGCCTGCACAGCTCAACAATTTGCTGCAGGAGGTCTCTATCCACTCTATAGCACACCACTATCTCCAGCTCATGTAGCCCCTGGTAGGTTAGCCTGAGCCTGTACACTCTTCTCCGTCTCCTCACTGTGGGTTGTCCAGCAGCATTTCCATTGTCACCACCCTAAGCATGTTGCATATGTCGCCATATAACACCAATGGCAGCCCCTAATATTTCTTTGTCTCAGTAAAGCTTTTTCAGTTTTCACTTCTATTAGCTTACTGCAGTGTCTGTTGTGAGAAACATAATGGACTGTTGTTGGCAGAGTTTTAAGTGCTAGGCTGGGCTGGGTTAGTGTACTGCCTGTGTAATTGCCTGATTCTGATTGTTTTCACCGACTAGCTCTGCTAGTACTCCCTGGTAGCTTCCTACTATTTGTTGTGCTTCCTTTTTCCTTTCTGTTTCCTCAGGGGGGAGCGCTGCGCACACAAGCGCAAACACGAGTACAGCAGCTAACATGCGCGCACACATGCTTACATGGACTAAAACTTGCTTATTCAGGTTAACACGCACGCACACCAGCGCAAATGCACTTACAACTCTTTATACGGCCTTATACATGCTTACTCCGGCTTAAATGTGCGCACTCACGATTACACGCTCGCACTCTGTCTTACTCGGGTTTACAGGCGTGCACACGCGCATGCATGCTCAGCAAGAAACTTTAGTGTTATCCATGGTATACACCTTCCATTTCATGGCTTACCTGTTGGCACACCTCTTTCCATGATGTCTAACTGACAGCGGCCACATGCCACTCTGCTTCATTGAGCTTCACTTCTTTCAAACATACCCCCCTCATGAGGTCACCTATCTTCTACTCTGTTACTTCCCATATCCTACTCCTACACTCCACTGACTGTGCTCATTTGCTATGTAAACTAGCAATTCACTATCCTAACACTCATTTACATAGGATTGCCTACTAATGCTTGGTTACATGTCTTAGACTGAGCTTCCCCCCTTAGCAACCTCTACTCAGTGGTCATGTTGTCTTCAGCCTGCCATTCCCTTGCATTGTACATTAACAATTTCAATAAAATCCACATTTGTGGGTTATAATTTTTAGTATTCTGTGTTTTAGAGCGCAGCCCGTTTGTGCGGCGCTGCGCTACGCTTAAACATCGGAAATCGGCGTAAAAAAATATTTTTATTTTAATTTTGCATCAGGGAACATTTCCAATGGCCGTATATTTGGCCATTGGCATGCTTCCTGCACTGGATGCAACCTTTATTTGGAGCTGTCACGGCTCCGTTTTGCTATTTGCAGAATGGTACTCAGTTGTCAACTGAGTACATTTCTGCAAATAACACTGCTCTTACTCAGACAGGTTCGGGTTTCCTGAATCACAAATCTACCTTATTTGCATGCCTTTCGCCTGCAGTTGAGATGATTTGCATGTCCCAGCCCTATCCGTTTAAGAGCCATGTTATGAGCTCTCTTACACGCCCCTACAGGCTGTTCCTGGATCGCTCGTCGGACATGATGGCTGCATGGAGTCTTACTCTACTCTTAGACTCCATGCAAGCCATCATGAATCCAGCCAGTGTCTTTGTCATGCAGCCTTAATCTACATTTTTTTCAGGCATGGATTTGATGCCTCCCTCTTGTACTATGTTGACACAATGCCTAAGTAATTGAAATGAGAATGCAGTAAAATTTTGTTCTGAATTACAACTTATAACGTTAAGGTAGTATAAAACTGCACAACTACAGTTTTCTGGGTATGTGACTAACAAAAACACTTCACTGCATTGCCAGTCTCAAAACAGTTGAAATAAGCAATGAGCAGTGAAGGCACACTGTAGCACTCTTCCAGAAATACATGCTCACACACACACACACACACACACACACACACACACACACACACACACACACACACACACACACTGGCATCTCCCATACATGTGGAAATGTGTCAAATGAGTGCACTTAAGTATATTCACATGCAAAACATCACAATCTTTTTTTTGGGGGGTGGGGTACTCTGTTGGATAATATTTGGTTCACAAGTGGAGGAGTAGGCCTTAAAGAGATCACTGGTGCTTAAACAGTTGGCCATGGGTCAAAGGAACAGGTGTTAGTATGCATGCTGGAGATCAGGGCACATTGTAATGAATGCCAAATTCATTCCAGTTAAACTGTGCACTCATCACCCATTAACCAACTGCAAGACCAATATGATTTGAAATAGGCAGGAATTAGCATATCAGGGCAATATTGACAACAAAGTATCACAGTGCCAACTCACATTTATCAGAGGACCTTGTCTCATTGTTCAAAACAAGGTGGCCAACAACTTGCTGGCTTGGAGGTCAATCATGAAATCTATATATATTACACATGGTCTCTAACTGTTAAACTGAAAAAGTGAGTGCCATGCACAGATTTTTTTCTGTAAAATACAAGAATGCCATCACTACAACCTACATCCTGCTCTCTTTATTTCCCTAAGGACATGGACAGACCACATCTTCCAAGAAACCAGTCAATTGGGATGAATATGTCCTGTATCCCGCCATTCAAGATTACAGGCATCCACAAGTCCATCAGGCTCATCACCATAGATAGTGGATGTACTTCAAAAGCAGATAGAAAATTATCAGTGCATTCTGATTAAAGGTTTCTACAAAACACCTAACCAACCTTTAGAGGCTGATGGTAAGGTAAGTTTGGTCGAGTGATTAGACCAAGTCACTAACTCAGCAAGTAGGTCATGAACAGATAATCCAACCTTGAATGTGAGATCAATAGTATAGCTATGAAAATGATTAATAGAGTTGATCTCCTGAGAATACCCAATGTCCATTATAATGCAAAATAGTTCCTTAACAAAGGCTGAAGATGTCTCATAAATCCTAATACTAAACTCTCCAAGGACAAGCCATTGGGGACAGCTCAATTCCAAGAAGGCAAGAAAGTCCATGAACTCCAAAAGGGAATCTCTACTAGGGTACTGTGTACAGTAAATGACATTAAGTGTACAGTAAATGAGAAGTTAGCCAAATGAAGATCCAGCCCCCTTGACATATTCAGATGACATGGTTGATTCTGCTTTAGATTAACCAAAAAATAACACAGAATGGTGGATGACTGTTACATAATTTTAGCCTGGTCTGTCCTAGGGTGATGTAAAATCAGAAAAAAATTGAAGGGCCCAGAGTCACAACAACAAAACCAAAGTTATTATCCAATCATGTTTCAATAACAAAAACTAAATCTTTATTTAACATTTGTTGACTGGGAAAGTCCGACTTGAAACAAAGCCAATTTTCAGCAGAGGCTCAGAGAGAAACACTCCAGACACGTCTTTGTAATGTGGGAGGAAACCCACATGAACACAGGAAGGACATGCAGACTCAACACAGAAGGCAGCACAGCATTGAACAAGAGAACCTCTTGCTATGAGGTGACAATGCTACCTCTGCACCACTGCACTGTCCAAAGTACTAACTAGGTCCAAAGGAATAATTGTCTTATTACAAACTGATCAAACCTTGAGAGATAATCTATGAAGGGATGTCACAGGATAGTTAACAAGTCTGTTTGGTTGCACAAACATGTATCTTCTTAAATATTAATTACAATGTCCAGGCATTAAAAATAAAGGTCAGCAATGTAGCATTTTGTTATGTACTAGTTCAGACTGCATGGATAAATGTTGCCTCCCAGGTTGCATGGATGATCATTGACTTATACTGGTCTCATAAAAAGGAATAATTTTCAAAAATATATTTTAGTACAGAGGTTCTAAATAAATCAGTAATATTAGGACACTTAGTCTCTTCCGGAATAAAGATGGACTTGCAGGGTAGGCAACTCACTGAAGCAGTGTATATGCATCACCATGGTTGCCAACCATAACACAGTACCCTATGTAATTTACTTTTCCACTGGGAAAAGTATATGGCCAGTTGCCATCAACTACATAAGGATTGTCAGCTAGTTACCAAATCACTGTAGTATTCTGAATACAAAACAATGTTCTGTACTTAAATATGTATTTATTTAAAACTTACCCTATTATGCCTCTTAACTTATCACAATGAACTGCTTTGAATTCTACTGCTAAAACTAATTGTTTTTGAATTGTAAACTAAACTGTTATGTATACTTAAATTGTCTGTAACTGGAGCTTTTCTCCTCGGGTCTTCACTGAGAAAGGGTCTCTGACCCAGCTGGACAAATCCGGTTAACACATGTCAATAAATAAATAAATGTATTATATAATCTTCCTTTGTTATATCAATTATCTGTCTGTCTGTTTATGTAGCTATCTACTACATAGATAAACTGACCAAAAAGCACTTTATAGCTATGACCAATATCATGCAAACTTCAAAATTAGCCATGTATTCAAATCCTAAATGATAGATAGATAGATAGATAGATAGATAGATAGATAGATAGATAGATAGATAGATAGATAATAGCTATATAATTATAGTATTATTCAGTGCAATGCAAGACATAAGATGAAAGCAAAACAAACTTTTGTTTAGAACAGGACTCAGCAGTAGCCTGGACAGACAAGCAGTTTAAAACTGTTTCTGTTAACAAATGAGATATGCAATAGGCATGAATTTCTTTTTTATTAATTTATATAACATTTGACCCCTGTAGTCTTGTTAGTGCATGCTGCTCCATTATTTTTTAACTATCATAGGATCTGCGTCACATACTTCAGCCATGCTGTGTTGTAGATATGAAGAACAAATCCAGTAATCTTTCCATTTAGTTTGAGCAAAATGTTTCTTACTACTCAGCTGCACAGAATCTGATTTCTACCTGACTCAGCTACAAGCAAGACAGTCATACTGTCTACCTAATAGCAAAACTTTCCACCAGGTCCAGTAAATGAGCCACTGTGCAGCAGCCATACCCCCAGATTCACAAAAGCTTGCACTGAGTGCAAGATTGGTGCAGGAGGCAACACAGGCAATATGTCTGCCGTGCGATCCAGGAACAGCCTGCAGGGGTGTGCACGAGTGCTCCTGCACTAATCCTGCATGGACTAAGCCCTGGTATGCAAATCACCCCATTTGCAGGTGAAATCCATGCAAATGAGTTGATTTTGCAATCCAGGAAGCTTGCAACAGTCCATGCAAGACTAGTGCTATCCGCAAAAATGTACTCGGTTAGTAACCGAGTACATTCCTACAAAATCCAAAATGGAGCTATGACAGCTCCAAATAAAGGCTGCATATCATTGAGGAAGCATGACAATGGCCAAGTATAAGGTCACTGGCATTGCAAACAATACAAAAAATAAAAAAAATCAACTTTTATTTTTTTTTCGCCAATCTTGGTTGTTTAAGCATAGGGCAGCGGTGCGCAAACGAGATCGGGGGTAAAATAAGAAAATATACCTAAAATAAGCATTCTAACTAAAATCAGTATTCTGCCATGCAAGTCAATGGCAGGCAGAAGACAACCTGGCCAGTGAGTAGTGGTTGCTAAGGGGGGAAGCTCAGTGTGAGACATGTAACTATGCATTAACAGGCAATTCTATGCAAATGAGAAGAAGGATAGTGAATCCCAGTTTTCCCCAGCATGTAAGGCAGGTCCCAACAGTGTAAGAGTATGAATAGCTGGGTGCAAGACTAGGAGGTAGGTGACATCATGGGGGTGTGTGTCAGGCATCCTGTAAGTGGATTGGAGGCCTGTGGCTCGGGTTTGATCCTAGCTTAGCACAGCAAAGCTAGGGGGTGTGTCTAAATCTGCCTAGCACTCTTTACAAAGTGTAAGCAGGTGTGCATGCTGCACACCGGATTTTACAGGAAGAACAAAGAAGTTAAACCAGGAAATAGCAGCAGTGTGCACATAGGAGCCCTCTGTTTGTGTGGCGCTCACCCGGGCTTAAACAGGGAGGCAATGGGAAGCAGTAGGAAGGTAATCAAGGAGAACTAGCTTATCTGGCAGGTGAAATGTATCAGAATCAGACAATTACACAGGAAGCAGACCAGCCCAGCCCAGCACTCCACTATAAACTATGCAAACACCTTTCCCCCTTGTTTTTCCCAAAAACTCTGCACCACAGGTGTATACAAATGGGGTAATTTTACAAAACGAAAGCAAGAGAAGAAATGTTAGGGGCTGCTTTTGCTATCATAAACCAGCATGTGCAAGAGGCTGAGGGTGGTGAAGATGTCAATGCTGATGACCAACACACGGTGAGGAGGAGGAGAAGAGTGTACAGACCCAGGGAAACCTACCAGGGGCTATATGAGTTGGAGATAGTGGAGTGCTATAGGGTGGACAGGGACCTCCTACCGCAGATTGTTGAGCTGCGCCGGCCACACCTCAGACACAGAACTAACAGAGGGGAACCCATGCCGGTGGAGACCAAGGTATGTGTAGGCTTAAGAATACTAGCCACAGGTACCTTCCAAAGGCCAACTGGGGATATCATGGGGATCTCACAGGCATCAGCATCCAGGGTGCTCCACCAGTTCCTGGATGCCATGTCAGCACATGCCGGTGAGCACATATATTTCCAACAAATAGCAGAATACCCTGAAGTAGTGGGTGCTATAGACTTCATGCACATATGCATAAAAGCACCACCCCATGAACAGGGCAGGGTCTACATAAACCACAAGGGCTTCCCCTCCATCAACTGCCAGGTCGTGTGCGATGCCCAGGGCATTATAATGAATGTGTGTGCTGGAAGCCCTGGGAGCTATCACGATTCCCACATCTGGCATCTGATGGAGCTGTACCAGAGATTTGTCAGTCGGGATATCCCATACAGCCACCTAGTGGGGGATGCTGGTTACGCACTGGAGCCATGGCTGATGCCACCCTTCAGAAATGCACACACACACACACACACACACACACACACACACACACACACACACGAGAGCTCCATAATGAGGCACACGCACAAACAAGAATTATAATAGACCATGTGTTTGGGATGCACAAGTCATGGTTCCGGTGCCTGGACACATCCGGTGGTGCCTTGCAGTACTATCCAGCTACATGTACCCAAATTTTCATGGTATGCGCCATGCTACACAACATGATTCTGTGGAAGCAGCTGCAGCAGGAACAGCATGGGGTAGGGTCACACAGCCCCCCATCATTGCCAAGGTCAGCACAGGCACAGAGTGACTTGGAGGAGGAACAACCTGAGCCTGCCCCTGTAGGCAGAAGGAGGCGTGCACAGTATGCCTTGGCATTGGCATAGAGGTAATGCATAGCACACACACTGACAGAGAAGGAACCCAGGGAATGGAAACTCTCTCTGACTCGCACATAGAGTAAAAGGGATACCAAAAATGACACTACCTGCGCTTTACCATGTATAGGGAGTGTACTATGTGCATCTAACATAGACAGTCCTCCAGCATCATCCTCAATACTAGCACATCCGAAAGGTAAATCACCCTTCCTATCAATCACTGAATGCAGCAGAATGGTCTGCTAGTTGTATCAATGGTATGGATGTGAACATGCAAGGAAGGGAATTGGGTGGCTGAATGGTATGACAGCAGATAGTGGACAGATATATGGGCAGCATGAAACCATAACAAATACTGGTGTCAACAAAGTAGACAGTAACAGACAAGGTGAAAAAACCTACTGCAGGACATGTGCTGGTGCAAATGTGTGTCCCTAGGGCACAAACATGCATGTCATGGAGGTTCACATACCCAATAGCAGTCCCACCCATCCAGCAGGACAGGTGTAGATAAACACAAGGAAAGGCTGTGCTAAGGTCCTCAAGGTATGGCAATGGAGATCAACCCACCTCCAGACCTACACTGAGTATAACAGGTCAGGAAGTGGGATGTCATTCATGAAGGGTAGAAAATCTGAAATGGCAATGTAGGTCAATAAAACCTATAAACTGTACTACACTGATATACCTGTAATTTGCAGGATAGGTCAGAATACAGATTTAAAAGGAAGTCAACAGACTACCAGAAATACCAGTGTGGTCTAAGCAAATGTCCACAGTTGGCAGGTGTGTCCCCCAAACCCTATGTAGAAATGTATTAGCATCCATGTGTTGGAATAATAACAGTGAGCACAAAGTACCTGTGTTTGCCAAAGTAGAATGATGGATTGCTTCATGTGTACAACATGCAGAGCTCTGAGTGTTAGGTTGATGTGTGGAGGCCAACAGGGTACCTGAAATAGCAGGTGGGTAAAGCAGAAATGTCTGCAATTGTCAGGTGCGCCCCCCAACCCTATGTAGTATAGCAGTAGCATCTATATGTGGGTATCACAATAGCAGAGCACAGAGTACCTGAGCTGCCCCAATTATAATGATGGAATGTTGCATATGTACAATATGCAGAGATCTGAGTGTCAGGTCGTTGTGTGGAAGCCAACAGAGTACCTGACATATTAGGTGGTTGTAGGACATGCCCACAGTTGTGATGTGTGCCCCCATCAACCCTATGTAGAAATGTATTACCAGCCATGTGTGGGATTAATAGCAGTGAGCACCAAGTACCTGTGCTGGTCTAATCAGCAAGATGGATAGTTGCATGTCTACAACAGGCAGAGCTCTGTGTGTTAGGTAGTTCTGAGTGGTATGATCTTCTATGTGGCCCACCTAATCATAAAAGGTTTGCATCCAGATCGAAAGAGGTCATTGGGCCCCTCTACGCATCACTCACAAGACCCATCATAGAGTACAATGCCCCATTTGGGATGTACCTTACAAGATGCCTGCAACAACTGGAAAGACCACAGAAGTACCTCACCAAGAGGATCACTGGCCTCAAGCAGATCCCCTATGCAGCTTGACTGAAGAAACTCCAGCTGTACTCAGTTGCATACCGCCTACTCAGAGGTAATCTCTGCCTGATATACAAGGTCATGTCCAACCCAGAATTGATGGGCATGCTCCACCTAAAGAAAACCATATCCCCTCAAGCCACACACTCCAGGGATCTAAACCTCACCCCAACAATAAATAGGATGTGCTGGAGGGATAGATTCCTGTCCCAGAAACTTCCTATGCTCTGGAACAAGATTCCAATCTACATTAAACAGAGCTCCTCGCTAACCCTCTTCAAGAGAAACCTTGACGAGTGGATGGGAAACAGAAAGTCTACCCCAGGGATCACTTCAATGGCTCTGCTGGACAGAGGTACAGGGAACTAATCTAAGGGGGTGGTGAAAGCCAACACATTCTGGCTAGGCTTATAAATGCCTTCGGGCAGATTGTCTAGTACCTACCTATGAACCTATGAACCTATGCTGTGTGAAAGTGTTCAGCAAATAGCCATGGATGGTGTGTCCTGGTGTCCAATGGTCAGTAGTGTTGATGACTGGGCCAAGTCCACAAAACTGCAGTGCCAAACAGACTGGTATCCCAGCAAGAAATGTTGCTGCAGTAGACCATATGATTTGTACAGATGTCACAACTGTCACCATCTGGAA
Organism: Protopterus annectens; assembly: GCF_019279795.1. Taxonomy (NCBI): domain Eukaryota; kingdom Metazoa; phylum Chordata; order Ceratodontiformes; family Protopteridae; genus Protopterus; species Protopterus annectens. The sequence continues at coordinate 1,523,541,088 of NC_056737.1, read as the reverse complement.
GATGGACATGGCATGAGTTTTGGCCCAGATGTACACACAGTACACAGGTGGAAGTACTGTAGAGAGAAACTGTTTAAAATTTCACAGTGAAATGGAGTCACCCTCTGTTTGTACATACAGGTTCACAGCACATCCGTTGGTTGTGTAGTATGGGGAATTGAGATGTACTGTGGGCAAACACTGGCAGAACACAAAAGGCAGAGGCATGATGTATGTAAAAGCTGCTGGTGTCCACCCACTAGCCACCAGCAGGGGAAAGGGCCATGTATACCTGTGAGGCAGTTGCAAATAGCTACCCTAGCACACATGCAGCCAGTCCGGCCCAGCATCAGCCTCAGGTAACACACAGGCCACCTCCCTGCTGCTGTGAATTAGTACAATATGATCCTCACGTTACTATGGGAATACTCACAGAATGCAGCATGCTTAAGAGGTGTCCCACACAGGTGTGTCCATAGCTGTAAGATGCACCCTGCCAGCATCCACACCAATGGATAGATAAGGACAGAAACAATTGCCATCATCACCTTGCACACGAATCCTGTCAACCCAGTGGAATGCATTGCCTTGCAGCCTGGGTCTGTACAACTGGCAGAATGCACTGGCCTGCTACAGATAGCCTGCATCAGTACCCAATGCCCCACTGTTCTCTGTCACAGGTCTGTGTCACACCCGTACAGCCACTGTATGTTACCCCATGGACTCCCACATAATGACAAAACACAGTCCACAGAACACAAATGCAAGGACATGTTGACAAATTCCAGTAGTATGTCCAGCATGTTCCAATGCATGAACTGTGGACCAACCTGTACATACTGCTGGGATGGAGTGGCAACTATAGGCATACCTATCAGATATCGTGTGCATAATGGTAGGAAGAGGACAGATTAATGTGGGGGGGTAGCATCGATACCATGGATTGTGTAAAGGGTGAAACCCTGATGTGTGCACATACTTATCATGGCTGCAAACACTGGGATGGGTGGCCACAAACCTGCTTGCAAACCAAATTGTGAAGGGTTAATGAACAGAATAATGAGCCCTGTCTCTGGATAACCTCAATGAGTCTGAATACCTGGGAGGTATGGCCACAGCATGATATGGCCATCCTGTCATGGTGATAATTGTACAGGCATGGGACCCACAGTCACAACAACACCAAGGTGCTGGACCATATACACAGACCCATCAGCAAGTGTCTGCAGTTTCCACACCAGAATGACATGAGTGTGCAAGAATATGTAGGTTGCACACCACAGTACTGGGCAAAGCTGCATTCAACTTGTAATCCCCAGGAACCTACTGCCAGCAAAGATGTATACCTGTCAGTAGTTGATGAAATAAACCATCAGTGGGTAAAACACCACATATCACTGAGTATCCCTGTCAACACCAAAACCGTGTACCAGAAGCAGCATAGACACAATTAGCAACAGTCTCACTAGCCTTTGCCCAATGTTGACCCACATTGTCAACCAATCTACAGATATCCTGCAGAAGCAGGTTACTAGCTATAGGTGTTGAGCACAAATACCTGCACTGGAGTACAGCCTACCTGGAGTCATGCATGCAATACAGACACTCATACTAGGCATGTTCACACACTTGGAGAAGCGAAGGCCATGTCAGAAAACAAATTACAGAAGGTTCATACTGGGCATGCTCACACACTTGGAGAAATGAAGCCCATGTCTGGAAACAACTGTAGACTACACACAGCAGTCAGTCACAGATGTCTGTGCAAACACTCCACATTACACACCGGTCATGCTCTGCACACACAACAGATGAGAATATGCACATATATCCAAGGACAGTACACTATAGCAGCTCAGACATACAAATAATAGATGTGGGAAGAGAGTGACACACAGTGACAGACAGCTCCCCTCTCATGAGGCCTGCCCCACACAGCACACTCCCATTTTGCAAAAACATATGATGTGCAAATGTCCATCACTGTACACAATTGCCCCTGGAGGCTATCCAGTCAGTACACCTTTCATTGCCTTTCTTTGACAAGCCTGCTGATGCCATTCCCTGTGAAATACATCTTTGGTGTAGGAGCCTCCCAGTAATCTCTATGGTGTGTTCTGTAACTGCATAATGCTCTAATGTTGTTGAATAGGTGTTCTAACCCTGTTCATGGCAGCTGTGAGTCTGTGCATATGTGTAGGGTCCAATGCTTTTGTGGACAGTCAGTACACCTGTCATTGCCAAACTTGACAAGCCTGCTGATGTAATTCCCTGTGAAATACACCTTTGGTGAAAGAGTATCCCAGTAATCTTGTGTCGCATTCTGTAACTGCGTAATTCTCTAATGTGCTGCAGGAATTAGACAGGTGTTCTAATCCTATTCATGGCAACTGTGTGTATATGTGAAGGACCCAATGCATTTGTGGACAGTCAGTACACCTGTCATTGTCCTTCTTTGACAAGCCTGCTGATGTCATTCCCTGTGAAATACACCTTTGGTGAAAGAGTATCCCAGTAATCTCTGTGGCGTGTTCTGTAACTGAGTAATGCTGTAGTAGGTAGGTGCTTTAATCCCATTCATGGCAACTGTGAGTTTGTGTGCGTATGTATAGGGCCAAATGCTTTTGTGGACAGTCAGTACACCTGTCATTGCCCTTCTTTGACAAGCCTGCTGATGTCATTCCATGTGAAATACACCTTTGGAGAATCAGGATTGCAGTAATCTCTGTGGTGCATGCTGTAACTGTGTAGTGTGATAAACTAGTTAGCTAGGGGTTCTATACTCAGACATGGTGAGTGTGAATGTTTGTGTGTGTTCCTTTGTCGGAGTGGGGAGCAATGTTTTTGAGGCCATTCACAGGCACTACAACCTCCATTGCCCTACTTTGGCAAGTCTGCTGACATCATCGACTGTGAAATAACCTTTGTGGAAAGCTATCACAGTAACATCTGTGGTGCATGCTAGAACTGTGTAATGCTGTAGTGTGATAAAATAGATAGACAGGAGTTCTAGTCCTGGACATGATAGGTGTGTGTTTGTAATACATAACCTGTGTTAAGGTGGCTGTGACTGTGTAACACCTGGACCCATTGAGGAGCCGGTTTTGTAATTTACCTATATGGTGGCCATATTATATGTCACAATGTCCACCTTACAAGGATGACAGATGTCAATCAGTGGAGATGCTGGGGTGCCAATCCACACCCCTACAGGTGATACAAGGCCTGGTGAACAAAGTAAGCAACCCTAGTATTACACAGAGTACACTATGAGCCTATGTCTCATATACAAACACACTTGCCTAGACAGCTACCGCTATGTTGATAGCACCCTACATACTGTTCACAGATAGCAAACATGGTGTGACTGCACTGGGCTAGAGAGGGCATGGCATCCTGTCCATCAGTACAATAGGCACATAACTGAAGACAGTGCACCTTCACTATGTTCCCCAATGGATGCCTACAACGTCTGTGGTGCCATCACATGTGGTCCACAAAGGACTGTCCATGAGCATGCCCTGCCACAAGAGGTTAGGAGTGGCACATGTGATGATAACAATCTGTGCAAATAACATGGGCCTGGCAATCCAGGTACACTTCCACATGTCACTGTACATAAATGTGGGATGTGTGCACATCCCAGACACTGACCATGTCATGGATTATAGAACACATACATGGCAAGCATTGCAAAGCACTGGCCACACACAATACTAACCCAGGTAACAGGATGGTGAATACAATACCCACCTGTGTGGGACATTCCGACACTACACACCTGATCCACACTGCAGACCATTGTCATCTGGCCTGATGCCAAGGTATACCCCTCACTTAGCCTTGTACAGCCAACAGCTACACACCAGTGAAGCAATGCACACATGCACGTCAGTACTGGCACCTTGTATCCCTGTGTGTGATTTATGATGCTTCCAACCACATTCACACCTGGCACAACTCCCATTGGCATACTGAAGCATTCCAATGGATGTCAGACACCTTCACATGCCCTTTGCCCATAGTACAGCACAATAGCTCCTGTGGTGCATGTGATACCTGTGCAGTACTGTATTGTGGTAAAATAACTAGGTAGGGAGTGTATTCCAGACCCTGGCAAGTGTGAAAATGTGTATGAGTCCCTTAGGGAGTGTGGCTGTGTTGCCACTGCCACCGGTCAATGTGGACAAGCACTTGTGCTACACCTACCGTATCTGTACAATAACACTGTTGCAGATGTCACTCACCAGCACATATATTTTTGGACAGCTTAGCAACACATAAGCGATATGGCACATGCAATAACTGCATGCACATGTGATAGTAATGCATTGTCAGTCAGGGGTTTGAATCCCTGTACTGATATGTGTGTCACACAAACATGCTTCAGTTTTACTCTCCCACACCTTCCCTAATGTACTTTGTCTCTGTTTGTCCCTCCCACACACTCCCTGGTGGATGTGGCTATGTACACCTGCTGTGCTTAGGCAGCAGCTAGTGTTTTGTGTTGATCATGATCAGCTTATGGCCTCTGTCCTCCTCTAGCTGATTGAATGTGACACAGCTGTGGTAAAATTCCCATAGCCAATTGCACGGAAACACACTACAATATCTAGGAACATCATGTTGGTGTTGGGCCATGAAAATCACTGTGAGTGGAACCTAGATCTGGCTTTTGGCAAACATCATCACAGATGGGTTTGGGATTTACCTCCAACAACATACACTGTGGAAAATGGCCAACAGCAACAGACAGGAGGGGATGTGCCAGACATAACTACAGAATGCAAGTGTTGTGTTCTTAATTTAGAGTAATGTCAGTTTAACAGGGTGTGTGTGGTTATGGCTAGTCTGCCTGTTTTAAGATATGTCATGACAGTGCGATATTTGTGAGGAAACCCCCATCTGTTGGGTCATCTGGAGACTGGCTAGTCTGTTGAACCTTTTGTTCCTTCTGTTACTCACAGAACACCTGTCTGAGAATGGCAGAAGCATAGTGTGAGGATTGCAGTCAATACATGGTGACAGCCATGAGAGTTACTGACTTCATATCCTAGAATGGACATACTTCACAAAACACAGTGGTATGACAGTAAATGTCTGAGGTTACCACAGCACCATGCCAATATTGTGCCAGTGTTCATAGCAATACTCACACGTCTGTCACCCTTTGTACATATGTCATGCAGGATATGTGCATGTGTTCCCCTTGCTCTGCAACTTTTCTAGATCTGGTGTCTTGTGGTAATGGGAATATCTATGCATGCTGTTATAAGTAATCCTGACTGCTGCTGATTATTACTGGCCCTTATCTGTTGTAAAATGGCAACACCATAGCCCATATGGGAATGCCAATGTCAGTCAACCCACCTGTCCCACCTCAGCTGGCCATGGCACCAGGCACCAGCAGGTCTGGGTCCCAGCCTGGGACCTCATCCTCCATTGTCCATGCATGACCTTTGGGTGGAACTGCTGCAGGTAATGGTGCTTGGCCCCCCCCTGGGAGTGGGGGAGGACAGGAACCTGTCACCCACTGTCAGGTCCAGTCTATGGTTTGTAGGGAGCTCGTCAAAGGGTTTCAAGATCACCTACACCAGCTTGGGGGCTGCATGGTGCACTCAGAGTGTGTGCTTGCACCTCCTACTCAGTCCCCAGCACAGCCAACTTTGGGGCCGTGAAGGTGCAGTGGTCACTGCCCATGGGTGGGGACCTCAGTACCACTGTTTCCATTTGGGGGCTCATGGGCTTGCAACTTCAAAACACTCCTCCCCATCCATGGTGTGTCCCCCCACATGTTTCATATACCGCCCCTGTATGTTTTTTTGTCTGTCTTGTGTCATCCTACCCAACCTATCCTCCCCAGTCACACCTACTCACTTTCCCCAACATCCCACTCGCACCTTCAAAAAAGGGCAATCTGTTCCCAAATAATATCTCTCCCCATACATAGCTGTCCATTCCACACACATGTCCACTGGGCACATGTAATGTGGTCTAATTGGCATCACAACATATTATTGTTGTCCTCACCTCTCTCTCAGGGGTTTGAGTGTCCAAACCTACCTCCAACTTCAGTGCATATGCACAGTTGTTGCTGTAGAAGAAATGGGCAGCTATGGACCTTCCCTACACCCTTCCTGCACATCCCCATGTATTTTCCCTACTGTTTTTCCCTCTTTGTGCCCCTTTTTCACCAGTGTCCTATCAACCATTTTTTCTTTTCTTTAAAGGAAATTAGAGCAGGGGTAAGTGGGAGTAAGCACATTTAAGTGTTAGTAAGCGGCTTTGCGTGGGTTTGCAAGATGGTAAGCACTGCATACACAAAGTAAGCAATTTTGAGGCTAATATGGTGTAACCAGATTTTATCGGCAGGTAGCATTGCTTACTGTCATGCAAACTCATGCAAATCTGCTTAAAAATGCCGTAATCACCCTGTATCTGACCACCCATGTTCTGCCCAACAACAAAATAAACAGCCTCTGCAAGGCTTGAACCAATGAGCCTGCACACCATAGTCAATGTGATTTACCAGTAGGCCATCACAGATATACATAGCACTGATGTTTTCACAAACATAGCATCCAGCAAAACCCTTCAGCAGTACGGGAAACATATTGATATATGTAGATGTATGTGTGTGTGTGTGTGTGTGTGTGTCCATACATATATAACTAAATAGATATATACCTTTCCCTCTCTATATTACATATGTATATATATATATATATATATATATATATATATATATATATATATATATATACATATACATATCTATACATATCTATACATATCTACATATAGGCATATAGATACAGAATACATCCTACACCTGCATGCCTACAACCATTATTTCATACCCATAGTTCCCTCACCCCACCCCCACATTCCTCATCCACAGCAGTCCTCTGTTCTACAGGCTCCAGATGAATCTAAGCACACCACTACACATTGCCTACTCTCTGCTTCTCAGACTCATCATGTAAGTTGTCTCGACCCATGGATCTTTAGGCTTCCCGAACATTTAGTGCGCAAACATATGTACTCTTCTTTGCTTGCCTTTGAGGCATGGTATGTTACTCCGAAGGCTCTTTTTAGCAGAATTTTTGGGTCGACCCACTAAGGATGAACATGCATTTGTTTCAAGATTAGACTTAGCAGGTTAACACTGTTTCTCCCACTGGTAGTATCCTGGCAGTAGTCTGGGAAGCAGTGCTGTGCTATACTTAGTGGTGCTTATTATTTGATTTGCATGATATTTGCCTTTTGGCATTGATTTCCCCTTCATTACATGTTATATATGTGTCTTGTATCCTTGAGTCATGTGTACGTACACTGTATGGGGTCCTGGGAACTTCAACACTTCATTACAATAACACCTCACATCTGGACTTACTGCAGTACTTCAGTTCACATATGTATGTTATGTAGTCAGTTATGGCACATATGACTGTATACTGATGCCTTTCACAGGTTCAGTTCGGTTATACTATGGTGAGGACATGTTTACTACTACCTCATTCATCTGTACTGCTGTGGTGGCTTGGTGGATAGCTACTGGGACTATGGTGTATAGCATCCTCGGTTCGTGATCTGCATGTCTAATTATTTTGTTGCTGGGCTGACAAAGGCCCATTGGATACAGAGTGATTAATGTACTTTAAAGCAGTTCTAAGGCCTTAAGCCATCTTACTAGTGTGTGCATATGTTTACTATTGCTTATTTGTGCTTACACCGCTTACTAGTGCCTTATTCAGTCTGACACTGATACTTCACATGTGCATTTCTTGGGGTACTCCAGTTCATATATATATCTATATATATATATATATATATATATATATATATATATATATATATATATATATATATATATATATGCTATTTAGTGGGCTTTGCAACAAAACTATTGGTTATAATGTGCTTTGCCATGTAAAATAGACTGCATTACAGTGGGACTCGAACCTGGAATGCCTGCTCATTGAGCAGATGCTCTGCCCACTACACTACTGCTGTGATGCTTCATTGTCATATATCTACCATAATGTCATACCCATAGGTCCTTCCCTGGGCCCCCAAGCTCCATGTACATAACATCCATCCATTCTCCAGTTGCTAGCCCAGCCATACCACACCTCCACACATTGCCGTCTCTGCACATCTTGGTACACCTCCAGTATACTGTCTCAACCCAAGCTTCTGCAGGCTCTTCATCCGTTTAGTCCACGTACATATGAGCCTTGCCATGATGGTACTCTGATACTAGTGCAGATATCGATGTTACTCACAATTTGTGGATAGTCCCACCAGGGTTGGATCTGTTGTTGTGTCAAGATTAGACTTAGCCGGTCTACACTGTTTCTCCCACTGATAGTATCCTGCCAGGGGTTTGAGAAGCAGTGGTTTGCTCACACACCTGGCCAGCCTCATCTCCCAGTTTTGCGGAACCAATGCCCCAGGTGTGACATTTTGTGCATGAAGTACACCCACAGGCCCCCACGGCATGCACCGTTTTTTATTATTCTCTTCAGTATTATGCAAGACTACTGTTCCCACAGTATGATTGGACAAGCACTGTCCTTTGATACACATAGACAGCCTGAAATACTGTGATTGATCAATGTACACATGTTTGCTGGTATTTATCTACATACTTACATACATTTCCTATACTGTTGAATGACTGTGCTGGATGATATGTTTGTGATAACAAGAGCTCTACGTGTATCTGCCATGGCTTAGTGGTAACTCACTTTGACTATAGTGTGCAGGGTTGGGGGGTTGCAACCTGGGAGTGCAGCTTATTTTGTTACTGGGCACAATGACAGCTGTTGGCTACAGAGTGACTAAGGCACTTTTGTGCAATTGTAAGCGAGTATGCTCTGGTTTGGGTGAGGGTCAACATTGCTGACCTCTGGTTATGGCGTCTTACACTGAGTTAGCTTCTACATTGCTTAACCACTGTGGGCATTGCTTACTGCCACCCAAACAGGCTTAAACCTGCTTACTGCTACTTACCCCTGAGCTACTTTATATATTTATTTTACATTTGTTGACTGGGACAATCCAACTGGATGCTTGTCCATTTTCAGTGGTGGCCCAGAGAGTAGAGCTCCACAGTAAACCCAGCTACTCATTACAAGTAATACAGAGGTGTTCACATTCATAGAGAATAACATACTTAACATAGCTACATAACATAGTCTTCATGTTTAGTTTACGTTAACATGTCAGTATTATACATGCTTAGTTCAAGTTTACATGTCAGGTATGACTGTTGACAAAGGTCAGTTTATGGTGAAGTTAGATTCCAGTTTAACAGGCCTGGATAGGTTACACTAAGGTATTTGGTTAGGTTTAGTTATTCCATACCTGTGTGGCAGAGTAGAAGATAATAGTGAAGGAGTAGGTAGGTAGGTAGAGGGGGTTACATTGTAACTGTATAGTTACAATGGCTGTTGGAATAATTGGTAGGGGAGCAATAGGGAAGGTTTGAAGGATGTTGGGATTTGTATGTGAGGCAGGATAAGAGGTGTCGGTTTCACTAGTTGATGCAGGGGTATAGAGTGTAAGGTGGGGGGGATTTAGTCAGTTGGTGAGCATGTGCTGATCCAAGTGTGCTTGAGGTGTTCCTTCAAGTGTTATTTACATGTATCCTTTGGGACAGCTGAGGTAATACATGTGGGTAGGGAGTTCCAGATTCTGCCAATATATTTGGGAAAGAGGGTGTCACCTACTTGTAACTTTAAACATTAATAGAAATGAAGAAGAGGTTAATACGTAAGTGGTGTTAAAGGGGCACAAAAAGGAAAAGATAGTAGGAGAAATAGCCGGGGATGTGCAGGAAGGCTGAAGGGAAGGTCCACAGCTGGCCATTTCTTCTACAGCAACAGCTGTGCATATACACTGAATATGGATGTAGATTTGGACACTGACACCCCTGGGTGGGGGTGAGGACAACAATAATAAGTTGTGATGCCAATTAGATCGGCTTACATGCCTACAGTGGGGTGTTGTGACCATTTGTTCTTTGGTGTTATTTAGTGGGTTTTGCAACAACACATTTGGTTATACCATACTTTGCTATGTAAAATAGACTGTGCTGCAGTGGGACTCATACTGGGCTTGGTGGCTCATTAGATGACAACTCTGCCCAGTTCACACTATTGCTTACGTCCACGAGGCGGTCCAATTAAAACCGCTCCAGCCAACACCTGCACGCCTTGTCTCATTATTTTATACCCATAGTCCCCCCCCGCCCCTCCTCTACAGCACTCATCCTTACTCTGGGTACAGAACAGGTCTAACCACACCACTACACACTGCCCACTCTCCACTTCTTGATACTCATCTCATATGTTGTCTCGACCCATGGGTCATCAGGCTTTCCCAACCTTGTAGTCTGAGTACATACGCGCCCTGCCTTGATGAGACATTGTACGGATGGGACTCCAATTACCCAGTAATTTTTGGGTTGTCCCACAAGAGATATTTCTGTCTATGTTTCTAGATTAGACTTAGGGGATCCACAGTGTTTCCCCCACTGGTTGTATCCTGCCTGTGGTTTGGGGAGCAGTGGATTGTTTACTTTGTTTGTGGGTTTGTTTGTATGTTTCCCCTGTTTGGCTGGTGGGGTGATGGTACATGTTATACGTATGTTGATTGGGCTCCTCTCCCCCATTGGTGGTGCCTGTGATCATATGTCATTCTTATGTGCTGTATCATATCATAGATATATATCTGTGTATACACACACACACACACACACACACACACACACACACACACACACACACACACATACACACACACACACACACACATGCATATAATTCTATATCTATCGATATATATATATATATATATATATTTATATATATATATATATATATATATATATATATATATATATATATATATATATATATATATATATATATATATCTATAGATATACGTATATATATATATATATATATATATATATATATATATATATATATATATATATAGCTGTATATATATCTAATGACATGTGGATGTATGGTTGTCTGCATATGTATATATCTATATGTGGGTATTTATATATATATATATGTATGTCTATATATGTATACAGATGTACTACAGAGAGGGAGAGGTATATATCTATTTAGTTATGGATATATCTACACACACACACACACACACACACACACACACACACACACACACACACACACACACACACACACACACACACACACACACACACACACACACACACATACATACATCTACATATTTAGCTACATCTCCTGTAATGTTGACTGGTATTGCTGGATACTATGTTTGTGGAAACATCAAGATTATGAATATCTGTGGTGTCTTAGTGATTAATCACATTGCCTATGATATTCAGGGTCCTGGGTTTGAGCCTTGCAGGAGTTGTTTATTTTTGTTGCTGGGCAGAACACAGTCCATTGGTTTGCGTGGGTTTGCATGGAGGTAAGTACTGCTAACTTCCGGTTACAGTGATTTACACTCAGTTAGCTTCTAAATTGCTTAATCTGTGTAGGCAGTACTTACCCCTGCACAAACAGGCTTAAATCCGTGTGTGTTTCCCATATACCTGAATTAGATGTTCCTATTAGGTTTCGTGTGCATACCGGGCAACCTTGTGTGCCACTTATGCTTTAGAATACCTACAAATAAAACCATTAGTGTAAACAAAGTCACACGTGAAGTCTACTGTTATTACTAGGGAAACATTCGTCCCATGCGGGACAACCCAAAAATTGGGTATTATACTTTCCTCTAAAACCATGGCTGCAAAGGTACGCATGGCTATGTGCATGGACTACAGCGTGTGGCAGACCTAGGATACTTGGATCGGGAAAACGTACAGGATGAGTCCCGAGTGGGGGAGGAGTGGAGGGTGGGCAATGTGTGGTGGTGTGCTAGCTACAGGCTGGTAACCAGGGAGGGGATGGTGGCTGCATGTGTGCAGCGGGGGTGGGGGGGTGGGGAGCGGAACTGTGGGTAATGAATGTATGGGTCAAAGATGGCCTGGGTTGGATGGGCCTGTACTGGTCGGCCCGCCTAGTGGGTGGGGGAGAGGGGAATGTGATAAAAACATGTGAAACATAAAAGAAGACTAATTTAAATCCCTATTTAAATGAAACACTTACAATAAAATGAACTTGAAAGTGAATAGCAGGGCGGACATCTTTGGCTGGGGGGGTATGCCAATTCGTATGACACATATATTGTTTGGGGCCTCTCAACCCCATTAATGGTGCATGTGGACATTTATGTTTCTGTTGATCTACCATTGCTATCTACAGATGTCTGGCCATATATACCTATATGGGTATATATATTTGCTTACATATTTATAACTATGTTCATATATACCTACGGAGATATATATCTGCGTACATATATGTAACTTGCCATATAGGTGTTGACATACATATGTGTAGATGTCGACATTTGCATGTATATATGTTCATATATTTGTATATATATATATATATATATATATATATATATATATATATGTATATATTTCTGGATATATAATATATATATATATATATATATATATATATATATGTGTGTGTGTGTGTGTGTGTAACTACATATATAGATATGGTGTATCCATTTAGATAGTAATATATTTACACATACACACACATACATTTAGATGTAAGTATACATTCTTTGTATTGTTGCATGACTAGGTCGGATGTTATGTTTATAAAAACATAAGATTTATGCATATTTGGCATGACTTAGTGGTAAACCATGGTGTGCATGGTCCTGGGTTCGAGCCTTGTAGAGGCTGCTTATTTTGTTGCTGGACAGAACACCGGCCATTAGATACAGAGTGATTAAGGCACTTTAAAGCAGTTGTAAGCGGGTTTGTGCGGGTTTGCATGGAGGTAAGCACTGCTAACTTCCGGTCACAGTTTGTTATACCCAGTTAGCTTTTCCTTTGCTTAATCTGTGTAAGCAGTGCTTACCCCAGCACAAACGCACTTAAACATGCTTACATGTGATTACTACTGTTAATCTGTGCTTACACCTGCTTACTGCTGCCATATTCATTATGATATTGACTCTTCACATGTGTATTTCCTGCAGTACTACACTTCATAAATATATTTTATTTAGTGGGTTTTGCAATACAAATATTGGTTGTGCTTTGCCATGTAAAATAGACTGCGCTATAGTGGGACTCGAACTGGGAATGCCTGCTTGTTAGGCGAATAATCTGCCCACTACACTATTGCTGTGCTGCTTCATTTGCATATATCTTCCTTGTTATCCTCTTCAGCCTTTTAAGCTGCTTTAACCATAGCTAGGCAATGGGCACACCTGCGCTCCTATGGTTAGCTATACTCGGAGTTTTAAAAAACAATAAAGGGGTTTCTTCTTTTGATTTTTATGTCCTGTTGCTCTTGTACACATGGGCGACTGTTGGTGGGGATATGCAGATGCCTATGAGCAGTCTTGCTCATTTATTTCCACTTTCTGCTGTTCAACATTTCAGGGGCATGTTTATTCTGAGAGCTCTTCTCTCAGACATGCCCCTTGCACTCATACATGCTCCGTGTAAGCCTGGGAGTTTGGGCAGTGCACCTTCATTAATATGCATTGCGCGTTGCCGTACTCCTCCTACACGGGTCCTTCCGTGCAGGACTACGCTAGTACTGCACAGAAGATTAGTGAATCCAGGGGATAGTATTGCATTAGCATGGAACTGACAGTGACCAAAAAATACTGATCACTGAGTTTAACTGCATCCTTAGAAATGATACAGAGCAGTTATTTGGAGAAGGTTGAAGGAGTTTCTGTGGATCAGAATGCTGGAAGATATCCATCAGTATGACTTTTCAATCAGGAGGTTTTGTCAGGCCATGATTATTCAATTTTGACTGCAAGTTGGTGTAAAAAGATGAGTAGAGGCAGTTATCTTGTTTGATAAAACTTGTTTAAAGCAATCAGTATGATCCACCTAGGAAACTGACAGTTAAACCATAAAGCAGATATCTGTGGTCATGAAAGTAAACTTGAATGGGTGAAGTGCTAAAATAGAGGAAGGCAGGTGGTAGAAGGGGACACTTCTGACAAAAAAAAAAAACAACTGATTAATCAAGTGAATCGTGGATCACTTCTGAAACAATTATTGCTTAATGTCTTAATGGATGCCATGAAATGTAGTCTGAAAAACTTAATGTATCTGTTTGCCAATGATATTAAGCTAGGTACAGTACTTTCTGATGGGCAACAATAAGAAATGGATTTGTCTTGAAAAAGCTTCTTAAATTGAACCTATGAACCTAAATGTGCAGTCATGGGAATCTTGGGCTCTGTGCATACATTCATGGTGATTCACCAGACCTGACATAAGGTGCTACTGCAATAGGCTTAAACTGGGGAATCAGTTTTTCCACTGAGACACACATAAAGCAGGCAAAAGCATATTTTGATACATGACAAGTCTTACACACAACAAACAGTACTCGTGAAATATCAAACCTTTGTTTCAGCAAGAAAAACTTAACTGATCTTGCATCATCACTGGTTGAAGGATATAGAATTGCAACCATTTCAAGTATACATTAAAAATAAATATGTGACATTATTTAAAAGGTGTCAATAATACTGAAATATCACTGGTAACTTAAAGATTTGCACCTTTTCTTTGCAATTACCCAGTATTTTAAGATAATTACATACATTGCTTTACTCAATTGTCTAAAATACACTGTGCTTTTAATTAAATATATGTTTCATATAGTAATAATAATTACTACATGCAGAATGCAAACAAATAATTTTACTATATGCATTTTCACAAAAAATATTTTGAGCTACACTTTTTCTTAGGAGAAATTTGATTCAAAGGTTGTATTTCGACTTGTATAGTGTCAAACAGTTCGGTTAAAAAATACAACAGATTTTTCTCTTAGATTCCAGATTTCTGTCTTTCTCAGTTTTAATTCCTACCCCCCCCCCCACCAAGACACACACTGCAGGGTACAATCACTACTACTTGATTTTTCATTCCTAATATGCTTATTATGTTGACAACTGACTCAGATCTCATGTATATATAAATTCATTCACTGATTCTGATAACTAATATCCCGTTGCTTTTACCTGGATAAGATAAAAATGTAACTATATAAATTATACATATACAGTAGTATTAGATGAAAAATTACCTTAGTAGGACTGATTCAAATTATTTGTTTCAAACAAAAACCTTATCTTGGTCTGTATGACTGCATGCCAGACAGTATCTACAGCTGAAACCACATGCAATGATTATCTGATATTTCTGTTTCCTTTCTGTGATGTCATAATTACCTAGCAACTTCATGTGTCGGGTCTATATCAGAGCATCGAAGTATTAAAACTTAGAATGTTCTGATATCAAACACTATTCAGAGAATGCTAAGAATAGCGATCTTGCAGAACAGTGAATTATTTCCTCGGGAAAGAATTTGGTTGGCTGTTTCTGTGGCTTCGTTATTTTTAGCACTGTGGTGGAAAGTTATGGGTTGGGTTCAGGTAAGTGTGCGATTGCTTGTACGTTAGGGTTAGGGGCATGTTAAGTGAGTTAGGGTTGGGGCACAGGTTAGGTGTATGTGCGATAATGACAGACTTTAGGGTTAGGGGCGGTTTAAGTGAGTTAGGGTTAGGGTGCGGGTTAGGTGAGTGTGCGATAGTGACGGACCTTAGGGTTAGGGTTTGGGTTAAGGTAAGTGGGTAGATAGTAGTGTATGTTTAGTTTACTGTAGCGTTAGATGTAGGAATTTAAGTGTATGTGTGTAGTTACTGTTTGTTTGATGTGCTTGTGTTGTGTGTATGTGTTTCAGAGCAGCAAATTTTTTCCATGGGAAAAAATTTGCTGTTCTGAATGTTCGATATTTTCATGTTTAGATGTTTTGGGGCCGATGAAATAGCGTTCGCTATTTTCATCTTTCATTAAGATGATACAAACACCATGTGTCTGCAAAAGTCATCCATAAGTAATGTCAACTTTGTTTTCTAAATGAGTTTATAAATTACCATTGGAACATAAAATATTCCAGTGCACTATTAAAAAAAGTTTGAAAGTAGGCAACCTTTAGGAGTTCATGTAGCTGTAAATTTAATGGCCTCTGCCACATTACATTGAAGCTTCTCTGAACTTGGGGTCAACTTATATTTGATGCACAAATGCTTGGTGATTTTTCAAAAACTGGAACCTGCAACATTTTTTTTATGCCGTGTACTTGCATAGTGGTATCATACAAAATATCTGAACTGCAACTATAATACATGCTATAAACAATATTGCAGGATAGCTACTATTTCTGTAAGCGTGCTCTCATTAACTATTACTTGTTAACAGCAGCCTTTTGAACATAGTGAAACTGGAGCTTTTGCTTAATGGAGTATTTTAATACAGAAAAATTATAATGCATAATCATTTTCACATCAAAGCTGTTATCAAAACCTCTTCACAATGTTTCCGTGTAGCAAAACCTTCCTTCATTTGCTGAATTTGCATATCTTTGATTACAGCAAATTAGCATCATGCTGGGAATAAATATTAAACTTTCATCATTAAATGTCCTGCATTCTATTAGAGCACCAGGTAAACAAACTTTAAGCTCTGAACACTTTAAGCATTTATTAATTAGCAAATGTTTCATGCTGATATATTCCAGCGTACATATACAAGGAAATTTATGGTGACATAAGACAGAAAAGACTATTTTTGCAAAGTTCTTTGATAATAAAAAATAGATGACCAGGAGATCCAAAGGTAAAGGTTAAGCTCTGTTTTATGATGTTTGCTAGATTTAAAAGTAAATCAGGAAGTGCTTATTTAACATTAAGTGAAAGAACTGGCTTAGTCACAAGACACAGATTTAAACTGAACCCTAATCCAAGAAATCCCCAAGGAATGAAAGGTCAGACTTTAACAGCAGTTTGTGTATAGATTAAGGCAGGCAGAACCTTCTATCTCTTAGTTGTCCTCATAATCCACTGAGGAAATGAACAAGGAAGTCTTGGTTTGTACAGGACAAACTCTTCTAGAAACTAAGGGAACCAGGGAATTCTCCCAAAGGAAATAATTAAAGTTAGTTTACTCTACCAGTGTGCAAGAGGAGTGCTTTCCACATCTGCTAACAGTGCAGTCCTGCAAAGAATGCCAACTAGTAATAACATGTAAGTTTTTTTCCATAGAAATGGCATACTTTTTACTTCAATGAATTCCCATTTATCTGTGAAGTGAAAGCGGCTTGTAACCAAATTAAAATCTTAAATTTATCCTTTACAGATGTTTGCATTCAACATATTTCTTTCCAAATGCCTATTGTTATTATTAGATAGACTACAACCCATTTGCTTTGACGTATGTCTCAGATTTTCAGTATGTTAATTGGAATTCAATCAAATACGTGTGTGTGTGTGTGTGTATATATATATATATATATATATATATATATATATATATATATATATATATATATTTTTTTTTTTTTTTTTGCATTTTTAGACAGCAGAAGTAAAGTAGCACTTCATGATGAAAGAAAGCAAAAGTGGTGTTTAAACAATGACAGGTGAATGCATTTGTTTCCTGCTGCATGGTGCTGTTATTCAAACAAGTGTTATATCCAGTATATGAAATAGTTGTCATATGAATAAATAGCATTAATATTTATAAAGAATATGGAAATGCAAAGTACTGGGGCTCAGCACATTATATTCTAATAATGACATACTGAATCAAAAATATTTCTGACATTAAGGTGAAAAAGATCTATGACAAAATTTTCATTCTTAGCAGAAAAAAAATGTGTATGCAACATTTTTGCAATATGGACTAAAGTTTGGATGGTCTCACAATTACTAACAATAAGTCTGTTGTCAATTAATGCCTAACTTGTGCAAACTGATTTAGCCACTATAATAGTAGACATTTCCTTTACTAATGCAGAATCTAACAGAAAAACTGGAAAGTTTTAGCTTTTCTCAAATGAATGTCAAATCTCAGGAATTTATTGATATTGTAATTTTGCATGGAAACATAAGAGTTATATATATATAATATTTTAAAGGAACTTCTAATAAGAAACCTCTAAAATTTATGAGTAATTTTGGGCAAAAAGATCAAAATATTGTGAAGTGGAATGTCTGTAATGAAATTAAATTTAATTATGGCTTTAGGGCCAGACATAAAGCTAACCAGTCCCTCAAAAGAGTTCAGCAATTTACTTTCAATACAAGCAGGACACCAGCTGAGCAGAAAGTGTAAACATCTATTCACATAGCTAATATATGAAGCTGTCACATTACGAAAGCTAAAAGACAATTTAAATTACACAAATAAATTGTAATTTTTACTTTTGCAATTAGTGTGACTGCATTGTTAAAAAGGTATAGCAAATAGAAACATAAGGCATGTCTGAAGTTGTTAGCTTAGCTTGGAAATTTTAAACATTTTAAAAATGTGAAATAATGTCACTGCATTCATTATGAAGGTGTGAAAACCTGCCTAATTTTAATGAAATCATAGTAATCTGCCAACATTAGCTTATGAATTGTTATGGCTTACCAGAAATGGTCAAATATTTAAGTAAAATGGTTTTCATTTATCTTTAATGCAGGGGGATACATATTTTCATTTATTTATTTAGCCTGGTAACCCTAATAAATACTTCCAAGAAAAATATTTATTTGCAATGTAATCATTAAGAAAAATGGCACATTGCAAATATCAAAAACAAACAATATCTTATGTTTTATTGCACCATTAGCAAAATACAGTAATTTAAATTAGTTAGCAAAAGACAGTAATTTAAATTAGCTAAAGGAAGGGTTTATAGATACAATATATACTATTTAGGGCTTGTATATGGATATACACCTGACCAGACACATGCAGTAACTGGAACTTTAAGAAAGGTTCCTTACAAAAAGAATACATGAATAAACAAAATGCCCAACACTGATCACCATAAAGCCCTTTCTCTTTACCCTCTGTCAGACAAACTATTCAGAGGTAAACTTTGGTGTACAAGGCATCCCTGGACCCTTTTTTGATGAACCTTTTGCACATCCAGAAAACAAATAACATCAGAACTAATAGTTCAAACGACCTAAATTTTGCTTGCAACATAAATGGGACATGTTGGCGAGACAGATGCTTCTGAGAATTTCCATTCTCTGGAGCAGGCTCCCCATCCATTTGAAGTAGAGCTCCTTCCTAAATTTATTGTAGCGCAACTTGAACCAATGGATGGGTAATCAGAAATTCACCCCTTGTCTAGTGCCTATGTCTCTAATGGACAGACGCAGTCAATAAATCAACCCCAATATAAATCAAATTTCACTTCTGGATTGCATAGAAAGGTTTATTAGGCCCCTATGAATCTATGAACTAAATCATGTTGCTCTTTAAACTTCCTGTCTTTGCTTCGCTGCCTCAGTTTAGTCACACATAATTCAATATAATTTTGAGAATTCTAATTTCTAGTGAAGGAAAATGTTGACAGTGGGGTACTTCTACTGCTTATACTGCTGCTTAAACTTATATGTTATAGCAGCCATATTAGTCTGTTATTCTGCAGCAGGGTTAAATGGACTAGGCACCTTAAAGGGATCATCTCCAGTGAGGTAAATGAACACTGACATTGCACCTTCAATGTACACTAAAAGCAGTGCTATACTGTAGGATTTTATGCAACCATTGCTTCAAGTTATTTGCCTAATTATCCTAGAGTAGCAATGATGCTGATGGAGTGATCAGTAAATCGGTACAATATGAATGATATGGTAAGCAATTTGACTGTGTAAGACAGAAGATGGCCGTTGAGCAGAAGAGATGTTAAAGAATAGACAATTTTCAGAATTTTGGCTGATTCTGGAAGGAAAATAGCTTTTTATCTATGTTTTTCCAATTTTGGCTTTTCTGGTTCTGATTTCATTACTTTCTTCAGTGTACTGCAGTCTTCATTTATTTATGAAGCTACTGCTTGTTTGATGGTCATGCCCATTTGTAAATATGTTTATATGTTCTCTTGCGCCATAGCCAAATTATGGAACTCCCTCCCACTCACAATTACCTCCATACCATCATGCACCCACTTCAAAACTTTACTAAAAGTGCACCTAAAAACATGCTGGCTATGCCCTTGCAACTCCCACTATAATATCACCCACCCCATCCAACCACTACCTTTCTTTCCATCCCACTAACTACCTTGATTATAGCAAGCTCAGATGCTCATAAGCCTAGTACTTATTATACAGCAGGAACTTCTTATTGTAACATTTGTTAATGTCTGTTATGTACTTCGCAGATAAAGATTCTGGTTGTCTACTGATGTACTATGTTCTTCATCTGTAAATATGTTTTAAGTAATTGCTATGTTAAATTGTTAATCGCTATGTAATCCAATGTAACTACTGTCTGTTAATTTTAACTGTGGAGCTTTTCACTCCGGGCCTCCGCTGAAAATGGACCTACGTCCAGTCAGACACTCCCGGTCAACAAATGTAAATAAATAAATAAATAAATAAATAAATAAATATGAAGGGTAAGTCCTTTATCAGATTTGGACTTAGCAATAGTTATTTTCTATGTTCATGCTTGGATCTCAGGGTATGCTGTATTGTGTACACCACTGTGCTGGATCTCAGGCTATGGTACACTGAGTATACCATTGGGTTGGATATCTGGTTATACTATACTGAGGTTAAAATTATGTTGGATGTCTGGCTCTGCTACACTGAGGTTACCATTGTGTTGGATGTCTGGCTATACTATGCGGAGTATACTATTGTGTTTGATCTCAGGCTATGCTACATTGAGTATACCATTGTGTCTGATCTCAGGCTATGCTGCACTAATTATACCATTGTGTTGAATCTCTGTCTATACTACACTGACTGTACCATTGGGTTGGATATAGGTTCATAGGTAAGTAATAGGCTATCTGCCCAAGGGCATCTATAAGCCTAGCCAGAATGTGATGGCTTTCGCCACCTCCATAGATTAGTTCCCTGTGCCTCTGTCCAACAGAGCCATTAGTTCCCTGTGCCTCTGTCGAGCAGAGCAACTGCAGTGATCCCTGGGGTAAATTTTCTGTTTCCCATCCACTCGTTAAGGTTTCTCTTGAAGAGTGTTAGTTTGGGGCTCTACTAATGTAGATTAGAATCCTAATCCAAAGCATGGGGAGTCTGGGACAGGAATCTATCCCTCCAGCACGTCCTATTTATTGTTGTGGTACGGTTTGGATACCTAGAGCGTGTGTCTCTTGGGGATTTGTTTTTTTCATATATGGCTATGCTACACTGAGTATACCATTGTATTGGATCTCATGCTATGTTACACTGAGTATGCCATTGTGTTTGATCTCAGGCTATGCTGCACTGAGTGTACCATTGTGTTTGATTTCAGGCTATGCTACACTAAGTATACTATTGTGTTGAATCTCTGTCAAGACTACACTGATTGCACCATTGTATTGGATCTCATGCTATGCTACACTGAGTATGCCATTGTGTTTGATCTCAGGCTATGCTGCACAGAGTGTACCATTGTGTTTGATCTCAGGCTATACTACACTGAGTATACCATTGTGCTTGGTCTCAGGCTATACTACACTGAGTATACCATTGGGTTGGATATCTGACTATGCTACACTGAGTATACTATTGTGTTGAATCTCTGTCTATGCTACACTGATTGTACCATTGTGCTGGATCTCAGGCTATGCTGCACTGAGTATAGCATTGTGTTTGATCTCAGGCTATGCTACACTGAGTATACCATTGTGCTTGATCTCAGGCTATACTACACTGAGTATACCATTGGGTTGGATATCTGACTATGCTATACTGAGTATACTATTGTGTTGAATCTCAGTCTATACTACGCTGATTGTACCATTATTGTACCATTATGTTTGATCTCAGGCTATGCTACACTGAGTATACCATTGTGCTTGATCTCAGGCTATACTACACTGAGTATGCCATTGGGTTGGATATCTGACTATGCTACACTGAGTATACTATTGTGTTGAATCTCTGTCTATGCTACACTAATTGTACCATTGTGCTGGATCTCAGGCTATGCTGCACTGAGTATACCATTGTGTTTGATCTCAGGCTATGCTACACTGAGTATACCATTGTGCTTGATCTCAGGCTATACTACACTGAGTATACCATTGGGCTGGATATCTGGCTATGCTACACTGAGTATACTATTGTGTTGAATCTCTGTCTATACTACACTGATTGCACCATTGTGTTGGATCTCAGGCTATGCTGCACTTAGTATACCATTGTGTTTGATCTCAGGCTATGCTACACTGAGTATACTATTGTGTTGAATCTCTGTCTATACTACACTGATTGTACCATTGTGTTTGATCTCAGGCTATGCTGCACTGTGTATACTATTGTGTTTGATAGGCTATGCTACACCGAGTATACCATTGTGCTTGATTTCAGGCTATACTACACTGAGTATACCACTGGGATGGATATCTGGCAATGCTACCCATCTTGTGATATAGGGGTTGATATTTAAGCTGGTAAGCTTATTTATGATGCCCAAGTAGGGTATTGTGTCGAAGGCTTTTGCAAGGTCCAGGTAGGCTGTGTGGACTACCTTGCCCTCATCTATGGCTTTAGTAACTGTTTCAAAGAAATCAACTAGGTTTAAGAGGCAAGATCTGCCCTTAACAAAGCCGAATTGGGTAGGGTCCAGTGTCTGGAGGCTCCCAATGTCTTTGTTTATGAGTTCCATGATAAAACGCTCCATAGATTTACAGACCAGACTAGTCAGGCTTATGGGGCGATAGTTCCCGGGGTCCATTGTGGCACCACCTTTCTGGAGTGGGACCACTGTAGCTGTATGCCATTCTTTGGGTACATATCCTGTAGTAAGGCTAAGTTTGAACAGTGACTTAATGTGAGGGTTCAGTTCTTCTTGGAGTTGGTGTAAGACACAGCCTGGGACACCGTCCGGTCCCATAGATGCTGTGTTTTTTGCTTGGGAGAGGGCAGCTTTCACCTGTGCATCTGTGATGTCAGGAAGGTTACATTCAGTTGGGATAGGCATTTGCTCCTTTGGGGGGGAAGGGGGGGAGAAGTTTGCGCTGAATCTGTCTGCCAGGATGTTGGCTATGTCTGTAGGTTCGGTATATTTTGTACCGTTATGCAACAATTCAGAGCATATCTGGGAGTTTCCACCCATATTCCTGAAATAACTAAGGAAGGCCTTGTGGTTATCTTTAGTGTCTAGGGCAATTTTTCTTTTGAAACTGGCCTTTGATGATTTTATGAGGGATCGAAGTTTCTTGCTAATACTGATCAGAGATGCCTTCCCTTTTTGGGATTTTGCTCTGTCATGTAGTAGCTTCTTCCTTCTGTTGTATAGCTTATTTATGGCCGGGGTCCACCAGACTGGTCTCCTGTTCTTGGAGGAGTGAGTCTTGGTTTTATTTGGGATAGCATGATCCATGCATTCCTGCAGGTGCTCATAGAATGCATTTGTAAAGGATTCTGCTGATTGGGCTGTAGTATCCTCTGTCCCAGGGGCTTTGAAGGATTCCACCTCAGTCTTGAGAAGTGCAAAGTTGGCTTTTGAGAAATTCTTTACAGTGATTTCCTTGGCTGGGGGTGGGGACGGGATATGGATGTCCAGGGAAATTTGTTTATGGTCTGATCTTACCAATGAGGGGTTTACCTCTGGCGTGGAACATAGAGTCCCCATGTTGGTGATGACCAGGTCCAATATGTTGTTCCCTCTTGTGGGAGTGGTGACCAGTTGTTCCATCACATTAGAGTTTATAAATTCAAGGAACTGTTGGGCGAGGGTGTTTGGGCTTGAGTAGTTTTTCCAGTCAATGTTTGGGTAGTTGAAGTCACCCAATAATATAGTGTTTGGAGAGACCTTCATATTCTCCAGTGTTCTCAGGAATGCCAAGGGGGGTTCCTGTAATAGGGAGGGTGTTCTGTAGCAGGCTACGAACTGAAAGGCAGTTTTGCCCGCTGTTAGTTGCACGTGGATGGTTTCCGATGCTTCGTGCAGTGCCACTAACCTGGAGGTGTAGGTATCTTTGATGAATATAGATACTCCCCCTCCTTTTGTGCTTCGGTCCAAGTTTTGGGGCCAAAACGCATGGTATGAGTTATAAGCTGGTAGTGCTGGGGTGTTCTCAGGAGCCTTGAACCAGGTTTCTGTTACTGCACAGACATCGATTTTCTCCATACTGAGGAGAGCCTTGAGTGCGTGCATCTTGAGGTTTAGACTTCTGGCATTGAGTAGCATTACCTTTAGTTTTTTTATCCTTGGGTTGTCTGTGGAGGTGGGTTTGTCCTTTGAGCCTTGCCTAAAAAAGGCACTATGGGGGTGGCAAGAGCGTTGGCCAGTATACGAAAGCCTAAGGGTGACAGGTGCTTGTGTTGAATCTCTGTCTATGCTACACTAATTGTACCATTGTGCTGGATCTCAGGCTATGCTGCACTGAGTATACCATTGTATTTGATCTCAGGCTATGCTACACTGAGTATACCACTGCGCTTGATCTCAGGCTATACTACACTGAGTATACCATTGGGTTGGATATCTGAGTATGCTACACTGAGTATACTATTGTGTTGAATCTCTGTCTATACTACACTGATTGTACCATTGTGTTTGATCTCAGGCTATGCTGCACTGTGTATACTATTGTGTTTGATAGGCTATGCTACACCGAGTATACCATTGTGCTTGATTTCAGGCTATACTACACTGAGTATACCACTGGGATGGATATCTGGCAATGCTACACTGAGGTTACCATTGTGTTGGATCTCTGGCTATACTACACTGAGTGTACTATTGTGTTTGATCTCAGTCTATGCTGCACTGAGTATACTACCGTGTTTGATCTCAGGCTATGCTGCACTGAGCATACCATTGTCTTGGATCTCTGGCTATACTACACTGAGTATACCATTCTGTTGGATCTCAGGCTATACTACACTGAGCATACCACTGTGTTGGATCTCAGGCTATACTACACTGAGGATACCATTGCATTTGATCTCTGGCTATGCTACACTGAGTATGTTACTGTTTTTACTAGTCTCGCCCAACAGAGAGAACATTCATGAAGAAGAAAATATGCTTCCATTCCAGACTTGGACAAATACAGATACCATTGAGATAGATTTGATATGGTTACACTCTTTATTAACATGATGGTAACCGAAAGTCATGGCTTCCCAATGTGCACTAGTCTAATGGGTGTGTCTTAAAGCTGTCCTGTACTGTATATTGCAGTACACTGGTGGCACTTTCTGAATAACAGAGTCAGTGAGGAATGGCGATGGACAATTAAAAAAAAATCAGTTCAAAAAGTTATGTGAATGCCAAGTAGCTACACATAGCAAAATAACCAGTCAGTTGGATAGTTGAACTTGTTATGCAAAATGTAAACAACACTATAAAATTGGTAAGAGATTTGCAGGAAACAACAATTAAATAGATTGTTCAGAGCAAACTAGGCATCAATCCATTCTAACTTAGGAGCTACACCAGCTTTTCTGCTGTTTATGTACAATTTCAAAAACAATATCTTTTGTATAACTGTCTGAGGGGCAAGCATAGCACATTGGAATAACAAAATAAAATATACAGATGTAAAAAAGGCCAAGGCATGCTCTTTTCATAAAGAAAATAATAGAATAGAATATGGGGGTGAGAAGTAAAAAAAAGTATGTTTCTGTCCAAATCAGAAGTCTGTTAGATAAGTAAGGCAAAAGGGCCAGTGATTAATGTGATAAACAGAAAACAGAATATTATCAGGAACTCTTCTTTTCTGAAACTCTTGGAAAATGCTGACAGTACTGAAAAAAAATATTACTGGTTTTGGCATTCTTATCCAGAAGATGTTACAGACTTACAGACAGACTTTTGTACCTAAATGAACATGTGTGTTCAAATGACATCAAATATAAAATGTTAATACTATTTTCTTTATGGATTATCTAAAATACAAACACTGTTATTACTTTAAAAAGTTTTATGTGATATGGGTTTTTAAGAGGTAGCGTGTCCCTCTGCTTATTCTCATGAAAACATTATGTACACAGGCTATTAGTGGAATTTTATGCATGGAAGTCAGTAAGGTTTTTGAAAGTAAGGATGGCATTCATAGTCACTGCATTAACATGTAAAGGTGATTGGCACACTTCATTAACATATGCTGAGCCAAAACTGCTTTCACCTAGTGGTGGTTTCTGGCCAACAAGGCAGAGACTTACTCATTATAATTTTGAGAATCAGGAAGAGGTTTAGTGAGCATGTATGACCTGCACCATGGTACTGGTGGGATGAATGGCCTTTCCACCTCACTGGATACTAAGGTATGTATAGCCTCACTACACTTGCCATGAGGACCTTCCAGAGACAGGCTGGGGACATGTTGGATATCTCACAGGTTTCTGCCTTGAGAATACTTCAGCAGATCCTGCATGGACTCTTGACTTGTGGGTATCAGTACACCTATTTCCTGGAGTCTCCCCAATACTGAGCCTGGACTATACGGGTAGCACATTTCTCTGAGGTACCCAGTACAATAGATTATGCCAATGTTGTAATTGGGGTTCCATCTGGTCCACAGGGGAGTGGTACCACAATAGAAAGAGCTACCACTTCATCAGTTGCCAAGTAGTGTGTGTTGCGAGGTGGGGATCATCATCAATATGTCTGCCCACATTCTAGCAGTTCACACAATTCTTAAATCTGCCACACTAGCTAACTCTACTGCCTTTTCCTGCATGGTAGGATGCCTAGTGAAAAATATTTTCTTTTTTTGTGTGTGTTATTTAGGTAGTAATTCATGATACCCTTCTGTATAACTCAGATACAGCATTCAAGATGTTTACTGCATGTTGCATTCTGCATAACATGATCATGTGATGGTCTAGTGGTAAAGTGGCCCATGCTGTTACTGCAACTCCCATTTTCAATTCGACTATGACTAATAATGACCAGCTGGCAGCAGTAGTAAGGAACCCCATCTAGCAGGCTCATCCACAGCATACAGATGTGCAAGTAAAGAGGTGACAACTAGTGCAAAACTAGTATTTCCTTTCTTGTAAAAAACATGGAGTATAATATAATAATGCAGTCATATGTATGGTCTGTGTTGTGTGGTGCATGGTATACTGCCACTGTTCATCAGACATTCCCCTTGTATCTTTATTTTTTTTTCAGAATAGGTTTTCATATTATTGTTGGCAAAAGTCATGCCTGAGTAGTCATTGACACCTATCCAATAATGTCATTAGTTATGATGTAAGTAATATTCACATTTTAACTGATTTTCACAATGTTGTTTGCTTGTGTGGTATACGTCTGAATGCACATACTGATTCCCATAAGGTTGTAAATTGAATAAAAATAATTTATTTCCTAATCTAACTTGAGTTCATATTTAGCACTTTAATCATTAAAAGTCTCATGGGCTTTTTAAGTATTATGCAACATTTCCTCAGTTTTAATATTACATTTCAAAATTACTTATTAGTCATTTCTTAAGTTACCACACATTAGATTATTTCATTTTCTCAAACACAAGAAGTGTCCTCTGAGATTCCTCATTTGTGCAGTGCTGAGGGTGAAGTGGCAACAGCGCTAATTTACATGGCAGGATATTCACATACTTTTTTAATTTTTTTTATGTTGTATGTTATAAATATTTTTCAGTTGTAACACTGCTCTGTTTTAAGTTGTGATAATGGTAGGCCCTCAATGGTATAAATCAGTGCAATTTAAATGCTATGGTATTCTGCTTTCTCTCCAGATATTTTCTTTACTTGTAAATAATATTATTATTGAAATAAATGCATGCAGATACTTGCTTTAGTAATGTGTTGTCTGTACTCATGTATTCTGCATATTTTAAAAATGTTGACTTTTTTTTTAATAACTCATTGCTTGTACAATTAAATGCTGACATCTCTGTGTAGAAATCTACTTGTAATTGCATGAAATATATAGCTTGAATCACAGCAGATTGCGGTCAATGTATCTGGACAGTCCTCCTTCCTCTTTCCCTTCAATAACTGTCTCCTATTTGAGATTGGTAAGTACTCACCAGTGTGCAAATTGAGGCAGCCATGGTTGCTTGGTGTGCGACCATAGTACAGATCAATGTGTGATCATAGCATTATCCCTACTCTATACCATTTCTATGTAGTGCTGGAAATCCTATCAAACACTGTGGAGAACTCAGACCATTTGTAGCTTACTGTGACAGTGCACTGAGCCTTAACAATGTCGCAACTCATTTACAGGTAGGCAGCCAATGCTTTGTGTGTTACCTGGCTTAGTTGTGACAAATTCCTGTACCTGGCACCCCTAACTAACACGTTATGGAGTTTGAGATCCTGCCATTAAACATGGTGACTTTATGCCACTTTCTTCATGTTGTCTCATAAATATAACTTATCATCACTATCATCATCATATGCTCCAAATTCATCGGTGAAGTGGAACTTTTGTTTCTGCTACTGACCCTGTAAATAATTAACTGAATACATTATGTTGAGATGGTGGGGTACACTACTGTATGCTGTGCAATGTATTGTAGTGGAGACCTACCATGGATACTGTGTTCATCAATACCATTATGTGCTGAAGAGGCAGACCAATTTAAACCTAGCCAATTTATCATTTTTGTGCTTGAAATAACCAATCCAGTATGGTTATAGATTTACCTTACTCATCCCATAGTCAATCATTTTATATCACCCTCTATTAGAATAACTGTGATCATACCATAGATAATTTGAGGGGACTCATGCATGTGTTAAAGCAGTTAGGAGCTGCTTCTGTCCATTTGCAGATGGGGGAAGTCCTGGAGTAAATTTTCTGTTTCCCATCTATAGATCTGAGTTGTACTTGAAAATGGATGGGGATGCACTTTGTTTTATCTGGATGGGGAGTCTGTTCCACAGTCGCAGAATCTTCTGCAAAATATACCTGTTCCTCCAAACCATTCTGTTGATGTTGCAGAAGAGGTTTATATCCCTGGATCAAATATTTCTGATGCCATTTGACTTGTTGATGAGCAGTAATTCCATCAGTAATGTGTCAGCAGATGCCTTGTATGCCAGACAAAGATCACCTCTTAGCAGTCTGTAGGATACTCCCCAGGATTCATGAAACTCCATGCAAGAATAAGATTATTCCTGCACAGAGTGGTTCATGTTCATGTCCATTTAGAATAGCAGTGTGCCTTGCATATGCATGGAGGTATACTGCTATTTAATCTAAATGGACATGAACCAGGAACGAGCGCAGTGGGCATGTGCCAGCAGTGCCTGCAGATTTAACATGCCCCTTTCACTCAGAAAGTGTTGTATGGCACTTTGTGACACAATTGAGTGTCAATGTATATAATATTAGAGCCTGGCTCTAATATTATATGCTAAACTAGTGCCCGCAGACACTGAAATGTAAGTAGCTAACATTTCAGTGTCTGCGAACACTGAAAAAAATACACAAAAAAACAAAACACAAACACCTAGAAGGCAGCAGCCTTCAAGTGCACACCCCCAAATGTATGCACTCTTGCCCTACAGGCATGGAAGCAGTAGGGCAAGAGGAAAGCAATACAAATTAAAAAAATGCATTTTTTTCATCAAATAAATCTGAAATTTAAGCAGTGCCCAGCTTGTTTGCACAGTGAGCCGCTATGCTTAGCCTGGCCAAAATCCTGAAAATGATAGACAAGTGCTACTGTGATACAAAACACCATCAAGCAACTGTAGCATCATAGAACTGCCATGGTTTAGCATGTAGAACATGCTTGGTTCAAATCCCTCCTCTGTCAGTTTATTTAAAAACCTTTAAGGAAATTGAATGATAGCTGTCAATCATATGGCTCATGAAAAGCACAGTAGGGGTGGGAATATGTAAAATACAACTGTAAAAAGCACTTTATCAATTTAATGAAAAAAAATAGATTTAAGCAATGCTTTGCTAGTGCAACCATTGCTTTCTGGCTATCAGCTGTGCTTACCTGGTTTAAGCATTGCTATGCTGATTTGCACAGAGCTAAGCATAGCTCAGCATATTAAAACCGGTCAATCAGGAAAACTGCCCTATTTAAACCACACAGGCAGGAATACAGCCATAACTATTTGGGATTGCTCACAGCAGGACCAAAATGTCTGATGTTGGTGAAGGTGTTTGTTTCAGAGTGCAATGTTGTGTCATTCAGTAGTCCAGAGTCATGGTTGGGCTCCTAGTAAAACAACATGATGGCAGGCTGCTGCAGGGCCAGTACCAGGGCTTGTAGTACAAAGCAGAGGCCTGGCACCAGCTTGTATGTGATCTCACCAGTGCCACTGGCATACCCTGGACTGGTGAGCAGGTAAGTCACCACCATAACCTGAAGTGGAGGAGGGGTGCACTCTTGGACCAGTGAATCCAAGAAACCCAAGTGCAGGATGTCCCACCTGTCTGTAAGTATGCAGTCTTATGTATCTCTAAGTATGGAAAAAGTTAACCTTGTGACTGTGCAGGTGTGATTAATGTGTGATGTCTCCATATACAGCTGCTGTGGAGAGGTCCCAGGATGTTGAGGCTCATGCCCAGCGACTGGCCTGGCTGTGTCAGCAGTATGGTGAGTACAGAATACCCCCTACTATTAGCAATAAGAAATCAAAATTATAGTAATGGTAGTACTGCCTTTATATATAATTGTGCTGTAAAAGTCAGGAATAAATGCCTGTGTCAGGCTGTCAGCATTACAATGGAGTATTCCCAGCTCTTGTGTAATACAGATGTCAGCAGCAAACAAGGTACAATATGCAGGAGAGGAATATTAGAATATGTATGAGTGTGTCTGAGTGAACCTGCCAAGAAAGTGCCATGTCAGGGCTACTGTAACAGTTAGAAATGAAAAGCATTCCCCTGTGCAGATCATGCAGGAATAGTAATTGTGGATTTCTGAGTTGTACACAGATATGTATGTCAAAACTAATAAAGGTGATCCCAAACACTGGTGTGTGTCAGCTCACTTGTACATGAAAAATAGAAATGTGTATGTCCTGCAGAATGCATTACCTGAGGTGAACTGAGTTAGCACTGTTTGTCTGCTACTTTAGAATGGGCATGTCAAATAACTGAAAAAAAGCAACAGTACATATTTCCATCAGAATGTGTTTTACTTATTTGTCTGCCAGCATTGTCTTGTGTTAACCTTTCAATTTCAGCTGTATGCAGCTGTAAATGTACTGAAAAATGTATAAGGCTAACAGGCGCAGACTTAAAACCTACACTGTGTACCCAGGAATCTAAATTGCAGTATGTACTTGTAAAACAGTCAAATGTGTAATACAGCTGATGTGCACGTTTCACAAACAGTGACACCAATGTCTGTTGTGTATGCATAATTCATACTGAAAATGGGAAACAAATAATGCAACATGTCATAATAAAAGTACTGTGCACAAAAATATGTACTAGATAAAAATGTCACAAACAACACACACCTCCCCAGTAGCACAATCTGATAAGAAACAGGCCTGTAGTTCAATTTTGCACACACACCATGGTTCAAATTCAGGGACAGTCCCTAACATCTCAGTCTGGTACTACAGTTGTAAACTGCAATCTGAATAGAAAAAGTAATGTACAAACATACATTTTCCATACAGGGCACACAGGTAAAGAAATCTGAATAGAAATACTAATATGATGTGTATAACTATGAAAGGTGTACAATTGCTGTGTTGCTCAGCCCCAGTCATGCAAATAGATGCAAGCTAGACATCCACACTCTGCAGTCTGGCCCAGACAAGCCCCTCAAGTGTCACGCTGTCACAGATAATTTCCCCAGTCGCCAAGAAACCTGCATACAGAGAATGTCACAGTAGATGTATGCGAAAGACACAACACACACTCCAGGGCCTGCAACTAATATGTGAATCCTAAATATGTGTAGAAACAGCAATGTAATGTGCACACAGTTCATCTTCACAGGTCCCACAGGTAAAGAAAGTGGTATAGAAACAGGTCTGATGTGTATAACTAAAATAAGGGTACAATTGCTCTGTTGATATCTGCAGCTTTGGTGTGCTATAGCAGCCCTATGGCCCAGGTAGAGTGTAAGTGTGGTCAGAATGTAGAGTAGTGAATAGTAGTGTATTGACAAATATACTTGTTAGCAGTTGTCAATTGAATCTGTTCCATTCCCCCACCACTCAACTGATCCAACCATTACACAGAAACCAACATGGGTATGTCCCTAAACAAACCTCTGCTGTTGGGACCATTGTTCCATTTGGTTTATCATTCTTTAAATTGTGTGCATACTAATATTCCCTGTTGAATAATCATTTTATTGCCTGCCACTCATACCACTAACTGGCATGCTTTTGCAACACTGAATGCCATTCCATATATGCACGGGTTCTGATTGCTATGGCACTGTTATAATTGCACTGTTTTGGGGTAAATGGGAATATCCATGCATGCTATTTTGACTAATGTTGTAATGTGTTGTGCATGACTAACCAATATTCATTGTTAATTTCCACACCATAGCACATATGGGAAGGCAGATCCCAGCAGATCCGCCTCTCCCACCCCACCTGGCTGAGACACTGGGTCCCAGCTTGTCTGGGACTCAACCCAGACCTTCCTCATCTGCTAGTCCTGTACCACCCTCGGGTGGAACCACTGGAGAGGATGGGGGTTGCCCCCCTGCAAGTGGGCACGGTGAGGATGTTGTCACCCGGGACGAGGTCTGTGACATGGTGCACAGTGTCCTCCAGACGGAGTTGGATGACCCACTACACCAGGTGGAGGGCAGACTGGTGCAGCTAGAGGGGCTGATGGTCCCTCCGGCCCAGCCCCCAGCACAGCCACCTTCGAGGCTGTGAAGGAGTAGTGGTGACTGCCATTGGGTGGGGACATCAGTGCCACTACTACCATCTGGGAGCTCATGAGCCTTGGATTTCCAACCACCCTCCCAGTGAAGGTGTTTACCCCCATGTGTCATACACTGTCCCTGTCTGCTGTTATGTTTGTCTTGTCTGTCTGCAAATGCAACCTCTCCTACCAAACCTCCCTCACCACACTTATTTATAATCCTTCCTTAACATTCCACTCTCACGTTAAAAAAGGGCATTATAGCCAAAGTGATTTACCACTAAGCCATTTCACATGTAAATAACTCTGATGTTTTCTCAAACATATCATCCAGCACAGTCATTCAACAGTAGGGGAAATGTATGTATATATGTAGATGTATGTATGTATGTATGTGTATATGTATATATACATATATATATATATATATATATATATATATATACACACACACACACACACACACACACACACACACACACACACACACACACATCCATAAATATATATATATATATGTGTGTGTGTGTGTGTGTGTGTGTGTGTGTGTGTGTGTGTGTGTGTATATATCAAAGTATATATATAAAAAGATATATACATGTGTGTATATATATATATATATATATATATATATATATATATATATATATATATGTAAATGTGTATTGCGTTTGCACATTGTATCCACACTCTGAACCTCTCGCTGCAAAACATCTGACCAAAGGCAGTGTTAATGGGGGTGAAGGGGCCCAAAATAAGTACCTCTTGTAACTGTTGATATCATCCCCTCCTCCACAGCTGAACAGATCTGACTTGCAACACAATAACCAACACCTGCAAGTCTCATACCCGGGACCCTACACAACATAGCCACAACAACTTAACAGTAATCCATCTTAGCTATACGATGTCAGGATGATATCAATAACATATCATGCAGAACAGTCTGTACACCATAGGGAATGTACAATGTTGAAGCAGTAAACATTCCAATGATACATATATACACACACACACACACACACACACATATATGTATATATATATATATATATATATATATATATATATATATATATATATATATATACATATACATATATATATACATATATAGAGATATATATGTATATATACATACATACACATATACATATATTACTACTTATAGATATGTATAAGAAGAGTATATTTAGAGGGTGCACAGCATATCGAACAGCCAGTATTCCTACAGCTGCCACCTTTTAAAATGGCCAGTGTTTGATTCTTTCATACAAAAGACAATTATTGCATGAAACATATACCCACAGGTAAGTCAAAGGATATGACATCACACACAAGTTTGCATACATAGACATGTTTATTTGTGTACTATTTCAGTTGTATATGCCATTTCATATAGGAGTTAGGTGTTTGAAAGTAATGAAACTCTCAAACAAAACATTTGATACTGTAATCTGAAAATGTAACATATGTGGCTGTCCAGATTAAGGCCTTCAAGTAGTACAACAGTAAAGAAAACACTTGCCTTGAAGATAAGAACCAATCAACACTTATTAATTACAGATGTAGTTCAACAGCCTCCGATTATACTCTGTACTCAACCCCTATGGGGAAAAGAATTAACTTGCCACAATGAAAATGTATCTGTTACATAACATTAACTTAAATCATCACTATCACACTGACAGACAGAATTGTATGTAAGACAGTAAGCTCTCGCCCACCACTGTCCCCATGGTGAAATGTATGAAAATGTACAGCCATATACCTTCATGTGTCTTACTAGTGACATCTCTCACATGTAACAGCCTAGGTTAAAAATGGTGCATACCCCTCCCTCATAGAATGACTTACAAGGGCATATAACAGTGTTACATACATTGACCTCTGGACTGTACAAGGTCGCACACGTTTTGTCCAGCTGTAGTTCTCATGTATATGGACCTTACCTCACAATTTGTGTGGGAGTACACAACATCACTGGAATGATAGCAGGAATGCCAGGACTAAATAATGATAGGCCATTAGTTAACCTCTTACTGCATGACATCTGGACAAAGCCTGGTATATAGCTAAAGGACAGAGGCTGGAACACAGGGCCATATTTTCAATATTGCTATTATACACTGTGAAAGCTACTGGTGATACAGGATTGGTTGCAACATACCCTTACTCAGGAATATGAAGACAGAAACACAAATGGATGTTGCCATGTACTGATAGCAGTCAACAGAGAGAATTCCACTGATATATCATAGACAAGACCTGTGTGGTGAACAGACAAAACATAACAGCCACTTCTCTGGCCATCATGTGGATAGACCCACAGTTGAGATCTATGCAGACAGACTGCATTCCATGCAAAACTAGCATGTACACACAAACCCTGTAAAACTGGCGGTATTCGATGCATATAACAGCAATACTCATACTGTCTGTAGGTCTGGAACCTTATACAAACATGTAGTTAGCCTGTGTCTGCAAGTCTTGTTGTAAGAGGTATTGCTGCCTGCTGTCTGTAACACTACTACCCACACACAGGAAGGATGTCTTCCATATATATATGTATACACACACACACACACACACACACACACACACACACACACACACACACACACACACACACACACACACACACACACACACACACACACACACACACACACACACACACACACACACACACACACATGTCTAAAGCTATACACACACACACACACACACACACACACACACACATATATATATATATATATATATATATATATATATATATATATATATACATACATATATAAAACTATCAAACTTCCAAAAGTTTTTGCTTTGATATATATATATATATATATATATATATATATATATATATACACATTTCCCCTGCTGTTGAATGACTGTACTACACAATATGTTTGAGAAAGCATCAGACATATCTATACACACACACACACACACACACACACAGATATGTATGCATCTCTAGATATATATATATATATGTATGTATATACATAGATACATATATATATATATATATATATATATATATATATATATATATATATATATATATATATATATATATATATATATATATATATATATATATATATATATATACATACACAGTTGTAAGCGGGTGCAAAATGGACAGTTATGTCTGGTGTGAAATACATGTTGGGAATACATTGCCCTTGTTTGTGAAGGTGAGATTGGTATGTTGGGGAAGGTTAGTAGGTATATTTGGGAGGTAGGTTGGGGAGGTAAACACCTTGGAATGGGAGTGGTGTTTGGAAAGTGGAAGCCCATGAGCCCCCAAATGGAAACAGTGGGACCAAGGTCCCCACCCATGGGCAGTCACAACTGCACCTTCACGGCCCTGAATGTGGCTGAGCTAGGGTCTGAACAGGAGGAGCTTGCGGACCCTGTAATTCTATGCCAAAGGCCTCAAGGTGGTGTAGCAGATCCCCCAATTCTCTGCGGAGCTCCTTATGCACCAGACCCTGGACCTGACTTCAGGTGACAGGATCCTATCTGTGTGTGCTCCCAGTGTGGGGAATGAACTCCATCCCCTGAGGTGGTTCCACCTGATGGTAGTGCAAGGCCAGCAGATGTTGAGGTTCCGGTGTGGGTTCCAGATGTGCAGTGGCCTGGTAACATGGCCAGATGAGGTGGGACAGGTAGTTCTGCTGGAATCAGCCTTCCCAAACATGCTATCATGTTGCAGTTATAGAACATATGTGGGTAGTAATAGTCCACACAATCCAGGATTACTTCTAACAGCATACATAGATATCCCCATTAACACAAAACACCAGATTTGGAGCAGTCGCATAGCAAACAGAACACATGCATATATGGAACCATAGTGGCCCTTACAATGGCATGCAGGTGACATTATTAGCAACAGGCCACCAATGATAGTGTTTTAACATGGAATATGACTAGAAACACGTTGCAATATTTGTCGTACAATGCGATGTATGTCCCAACAGTAGGTTTGCTATATACATACCCATTGAGTTGTGTGTTCAGATTATTGTTGCAGATATGGTGGGGGGGGGGCAGAAATGTCAATTAACAACTATTATATCCTTGCAGTATGAGGACCTCAGACCCTTTTTCCTCGTTATGTCTTTCAGGCACCATGTCTAGAGAGCAGCTTTCAGTTTATTCCCCCCAGGAAAATGATGTGATCATCAACTACCTGGTGCAGCACCACCAATTCCTCTTTGGTCGTACAGTCCATGATCTGCAGGAGAGGACTGCCCTGTGGAGCAAGGTTGTCCACAGGGTAAACGATGTTGGCCTGTATAACTGCAGTTATGAGCATGTCTGACATCACTGCACTGACCTCAGCCGCCACACCCGTCAGCATGCTGCTGCAGTTAGGAGGGACCGGCTAGTCACAAGGGGGTCATGCCATCTAGCCCCCACGACACATACTGAGGAGCTCCTCGCCAGCCTCGGGGCACTTTGAAAGGATTTCTGTCTATACACACTGAGCAGAGTGGAGGAGTGGCATTGACTACAACTCTGATCTAAGTATCCTGTTTTTTTGGCTTATTTATACTGGTTATTGCTTCTAGCAATTTATATATAGCACTTTTTTATTGCCAGCTGCATACTTTTTACTGTATTTTATTGCTATTAACTAATTTGCATGGGTAACGGATTTGTTTGCAGTTAAAACTATTCTGTAGAGTCTCCTTGCTCCTTTATCTGCTTAAAAACTTTCATTTTGTGGCTCACTGCTGTCATAAAGATTTCTATAGTGTTTACTGTCTAAATGAGTGTAGGCTAATAGCTTTAGTATTGCCCCAGTTCAGATTTGCTGGCTCTGGGCCTGTTTGTTTTTGCAGTAATTGTTCTGAGCACATTACTAGGCCATCTTGACTTAGCAGAAGCCTTTCTTTACCTTTGTGGCAGGATTGTGTTGATTGGCTGCTGGCTAGTGGTGGCTGGTTCTTTTATTGCCTGCTGCATACTTTTTACTGTATTTTATTGCTATTAACTAATCTGCATAGGTAACTGATTTGTTTGCAGTTAAAAGCATTTTGTAGATTCTCCTTGCTCCTTTATCTGTTTAACAACTTTAATTTTGTGGCTCACTGCTGTCATAAAGATTTATGTAGTGTTTATTGTCTAAAAGAGTGTAGGCTAATAGCTTTAGTATTGGTCCCCACCCTCCCTTCCTGTTGGTGTCTTGTTATACTTGGTGGCTTTGCAGTTGCCCACCCCTACTGTAAATTTGATCTGGGACACTCCTCCCAGTCTAGTGTCATTAGCTCATTCTACCTAATACAGAGAGAACATCTGAGAAGGCATTCTGTTCCTCCTTTTTCCCTTTCTTTAAATAAAAAAAAAAATGCCTGAATCTCCTTGTGTTCTGACTGTGCTTCTCAAACATTTTGGAAATGTAGAGTATATTTTAGTGCATTTATTAAAACTGTATTTGCCTTAATATTGCTACAACTCAAGTGCTCTAGGTTGCACTGCATCTGAATTGTTTGTGTTTTAGCTGCTTTTCTGTATATATAGACTTCTCTGCATATGTAGACTAGCTACTTATTCTACTGTATTACTGCCTCTTAAATCGTTTTTCAGTTGTGCACTTGCCTTGCTTCATTTAAAAAGTTTTAAATTGCTAATAGTGTAGAGTTTTAATTGCATTTACTATTTAGGACTACACACTCAAGTGAGTTAGCCTTTTCTGTGTTTATTTACTGTATTATTGCATTGTTTAGCTTGTTTTAACAAAAAAAAAATATTGTTTGCTCGTTTCCCACCTTTCCTAGACAGTATAGTCCAGATCCCAGGCTTTGCTTGTCTCAGGACTTTATTTTCTGTGTTCAGAGCTATCCAGACCTTGCTGTGGTAGAGGGAAGTCCTACTGCTTACCAGTGGGAGTGGTGAGCATTGTACTGCCTATCTAACACTAGAGGAGTGGTTTCCAGCTCTGAAATTGTAATTTTATTAGCCTTTTTGGGTGATCCCTTTCAACTTTCTGGCTTAAAAATGCATGTGTTTGTGCATTTTCCACATCGTGCAGCACTGCAGGGCTACAGTTAAACTATTCCAGGTGCCAGAAAGTCTGCTTTTCAAATTGTCCCTTAGAACTAGCTGCTTTCTCAGTAATAGCACTAAAATCTGAACCTCTGTGACTACCACTTGCTCTAGAACCTGCTGGAAAGCACTAGGAGCCTGAAACTGATACAAACACTCAACTCTCCTTGTCAATAAGGAGAAATTAATCATAGAAACTAAACAGCCTATAATTGCAAAGTACCGTACAAAGGTAAGGGAAAACAGCTCTTGTACTTTACAAAAAAAGCACTTTAACAGGCATGTCCAAGGGTCAGCATCCGGTGATTTCTCCTGTCCACCTGGTGAATCTGGGCATACTGGGGCAATGCAGCAACTGCTTCATGTACACAGATAACCTTCTCCTCCTACCTCCCAACACTACAACCTGTGAGAGATGCACTTACATAGCCAAACTGGAAGCAAAGCTCTCTCCAGCCAAGATTGTACTAGACAGTCAAGGGGAGAAGGTTATCACCTGCACTACACCTCAGGCAACACATAGCCCCTCAAAAGCCACACCATCAACACCCACACATAGAAACACTAAACCAATATATGCGGAGGCCATTAACATTAACCTGCCCAAGCAACAAGGACTTCCAAAGCTGAAATGCAAACAAACACCAGTCACAACCAAAGTGACATATAGCTCACAACACAAGTGTGCCATGCAACAACAGCCCTAAGGCAAGACAATGTACCCAGCACTTTAGTCATAGGTGACTCTATAGTCAGGCACACTGATGTCCCACTCACCAGGCTGAACAAGGAGAAAATTACAGTCAGCTACCTGTCAGGTGCCAGGATCCACCACATAATGCATGCACTCAAGTCACTTCACAACAAGTACAAATACAACTCTGTCATTGTCCATTTGCAGTGAATGACTTGAGATGTACCTTCCTGGACTACATGAAAAGAGACATGGAAGAGCTCTTGGATCATGTGGCCCAGGGCAGGTATGACCCTAGCCCTGAGTAGCATCCTGCCTTTGCCCAGAATGATACCAAAGTATAAGGACAAAATGATTGACTTCAACAATTGGCTAAGCTTCTGGTGTCATTCAAAGGGGATCCAGTATCTGTCTGCCTGGGAAGACATGATCGACAAACCATGATGCTTTACCAGAGATGGTCTGCACCTGCCAACCCTGGGATTCAGGTTACTGGCTAAAGCTCTTGCCACCCCTAAAGTGCCTTTTTTAGGCAAGGTTCATAGGGCAAAACCACCACCGTAACAGATACAAGCATGCAAAATCTGAAGGTAATGCTACTCAATGCTAGAAGTCTAAACCTCAAAATGCACTCTCTTGAGGCACTCCTAAAAATGGAGAACATCGATATCTGTGCAGTAACTGAGACCTGGTTCAAGGCTCAAGAGAGCACCCCTGCAATACCAGGCTACAAATCTTAACACACTTTTCGGCCACCAAACCAAGACCGAAACACTAAAGGTGGTGGAGTGTCCATATTCACCAAGGATATTCACACCTCCAGGCTAGTTGCCCAACACAATGCATCTGAAATTCTCCAGGTGCAACTAACACTAGGTAAGACTGAAATCCAAATTGTAACTTGCTACAGATCCCCCACCATGCCCCAAGAGTCTCACTACACCTTTCTAAACATACTGGAAAATATTAAGATACAGCCAAACACCCTAATACTGGGTGATTTCAACTACCCTTCCATTAACTGAGCAAACTACTCAGTTACCAACACCTTTACCCAACGGTTCTTGGAATTCATAAATTCCAATGCCCTGGATCAACTAATTCATTGTCCCACCATGGACTCCAATACCCTAAACCTAAAAAAAAGAGAAAAATACCTGTAACTGCTGAAGGTGTCACACTGATAAATGAAAAAAGGTAATGCAAAACAAGTGACACCACGGAATTCAAACTGACGATAAAATCCTTTATTAGATAAAATCCAGGGAAATTGAAAAGTAAAAGTTGAAGCATATTAAAAGTTCCCTTTAATATCCAACAATAAATCCTTTATTAGATAAAATCCAACGAAATTGAGAAGTAAAGGTTGAAGCATATTATAAGTTCCCTTTAGTATCCAATGATAAGCGCTTTCAGAATAATCCTTCATCAGATCATAATTATGAAAAATGGGGAACTTCGTTTAAAAAGAAAAATTAATCAATCAAAGTTAGAACACTGAATGACACCTTATTTTATATGGACAATAGTCAAAAAAGAAATATATCCTGAATAAACCATCCAATAGATGGCTGATATACATAGTGACCTAAAGCGTGAGCCACTTATAGGCCAATCAGCAAGTTGCTATCACATGAAGCAGCCCACTGGTTAAGTAAATCAATCAAAAGTGACTGGTTTGCCCATAAACCAATGGGGAAATCCACTCATAGGCCAATCAATAAGCTTTTATCACATAAAGCAGCCCAATGATTGTGAAGCAGGACGTACATAATGATTGTCAATGATAGGGAGAAATTCCTTACAAGTACCAATCAGCACTGCTCACTCCCAACAATTGTCAAATACAGCCATGCCCAAGGCAAGCAAATGGAAAAGAAACATTTTCTACTGTGACCAATCACAAAATATCTAATTCGCAAACAAACCAATGACGGGGAATTCTCACAAACCAACAGATCACCTCCTTTGCACACGGCAATCCAGTGAGTACAAGGTCAAGCTGTGCATGGCAATAGCCAACAAAAAATATCATCCATTGTAAAGAGCTATAAGATGTCTAATAGCCAAGCAGACCGATGGCAGGGAAGTCCCATAAACCAATCCATGTGTTTTTTATGTGTTTTCTACATAAGGCAAACCAATCATGTTGTATATAATGGTATCCAGTAACAAAAGGCATTTCTTTGCAAGAATCAATCATTGTAGCTTATCACAACCAATGGCCAAAAGATTTTGCGGCATAACCGTGTATGATGTAAAAGCACATCAACAGGTAGCATATAGATAACTATCTTGCATATATTTCACCA
Organism: Protopterus annectens; assembly: GCF_019279795.1. Taxonomy (NCBI): domain Eukaryota; kingdom Metazoa; phylum Chordata; order Ceratodontiformes; family Protopteridae; genus Protopterus; species Protopterus annectens. The sequence continues at coordinate 1,523,499,088 of NC_056737.1, read as the reverse complement.
ACATTCCCACTTTAACAATTCAAGATATTAGAGAAAAAAATCATACTATGTGGTTACCAATAACAAGAAGTATGTCTTTATATGGGTATTGCCATCTATCATAAAGAAGCACATGAAAAATTTAAGTAATTAACATTATAATGAGCAAAAAAGTGTCCAAGAAGTATTAACCATTGTGACCAATCACAATATACCTGATGAACAGGCAAACCAATAACGTTGGATTCCCATAGACCAAGCCATGTAATTTTAACATATATGGCAATCCAATCATGTCACGTAGATTATAGCCAATAACTAAAGGCATATACTTCCTAAAGCCAATCAACATGGCCCATCATAACCAATGACCAAAAGATTGTAAGAAATTGCCATGTAATGTATAAAAACACATACATAAATAACATAAAAATTGCTGTCTTATATAAATTTTTACAACTTTCCCACTTTGTTGACAATTCAAAGTCACAAAGAAAAAGCCGTAGATAGCAGTTGCCAATGGCTGGAGTCATATCCTTGCAAGAACAATGCTGTATATCATACGAAAATACATCAACAAATAAAATGAAGGGCACAAGTATTTCACGTTATGACCAATTGTGAAACATCTAGTTAGCATAAAAGCCAATAACGATGGACTATCAAAAAATTTTATCTCATATTTAGTCTAATGGTTGTAATTCTTCAGAATCAACCACTAATAGATAATTTTTCAGAATCAGTGTTTCAAATAAAGATAGAAAAACGGCTTTCTTTTATAGCAAATACATTTAGCACACTCTTTCTGTTTAACTAATGGACAAACGCCTGCCTTTAAGCATAGGTCTCAATGGTACAACCGCATTTAAGCCAGGTGATTTATCTGCTGTTAGATTGATAATCCATTTTATTTCATTTTTTTCAGTGAGATTTGATATATCGCCTTGTTTTAAATTATGAGTATTTTGAATGGCTTTAAACTTGAAAGTATGAGTAGGGAACTGTACTATATACTCAGTAAGTGCATTCTTGATATCTTTATTACGGATGTTACATAGATGTCTTAAAATTCTATTCCTGAATTTCTGATCGGTCTTCCCCACATAGTAAACATCACATCATTGGCATGTAGCGAGATAAACAAGAGGCTGAGTATTACAATAAACATGGCAGGAGAAAGCATACTCAGAACCTTTCACAGGATGTATAAATTGATTGGTGGTTTCAATGCTATTGCACGCTAAACATTTATTGGAGTGAAATGTTCCCTTTTTCTTTATCACATTAGTGGGTGGGTGAACATCTTTTAGACATAATAAAACCACAACAGGCACCCAAAGAGGCAGAAGGTAATAATAAAACACAAGGCTGTAGGTGTAAGCAGCAGCAAGTTTAATCACATAAACGCCACACAATGCAAAGCGTTTTCGTCCACCAGAATTCCTCAGATGTAAAATGAAAGAATGAAGGCTGTGCCTGCTTATATACCCCTCCCAAGTACAGGGAATATTACTGTGGATGGACCATGTCATACCCTACATGACTTTAAAATTTACAATTACAGCAGTGAGGAGATTGACAGGAAACATTTTCTTTTATTTCCAAAAGGTTTTAAATTCATCCCCTCTAAAGGGGGTAATTTAGTGGACAGCTTAATAGACCTGAGGATTTTTCTATGGAAAAAGAATTTAGATATTATGTTTCAGGGGCAACAGGATGGTGGTACTAATAGTGGTATTAGAAGACCTAGTACCTATATTCCCCCTATACACCCCCAGCTAAAAAATTTTGAAAGGGAGGTCGAAGAAGAAATCAGGAATGTTTATAGGGGTGGATGGCATGGTAAATTTAACATGACTAGAGAAGAAAAGGTACTTCTCAAATCCATTCAAGAAAATAGATACCTGAGGGTGATGCAACCCGACAAAGGTGGAGGGGTGGTCTTCATGGACAGTATTTTGTATTCCAGTAAGATGATGGATATGCTTAATGATACCAACAGGTATGTTAGGGTATCCAAGAATGAGATTAACTTAGCATACCGTAAGATTGATTTGGTTTTACAGGACATGCTGAATGACAATTTTATAAACTAGGACACTTTTAAGTATCTCAGTGTGGACAGACCCCGTATCCCTGCTATTTTCGGGATACCCAAGGTACATAAAAGTGTGGAGGATCCACCCCTGAGACCCATTGTGGCAGCCAATGGCTCTAAAACCCATCCGTTGGCTAAATTTTTGGATATAAAATTAAAAGATATTTGGGTTAGGGCCAATGGTATACTTAAGGACTCCTGGGAATTTTTGAGAAGCATTAATAGCAACATGTATTCAGATTCCTTAATATTTGTAACCCTTGATATTCAGGATTTATTTAATGTGATTCCACACTCTACTGGGTCAGAATGGTTCCAGGATGCCATTCACCAACATGGAAAACTTGACCACAATACTTTTCTAGTTTATACAGAGTTGATGGATTTGATATTGAAACACAACTTTATATTTTTTGTGGGTGAGTTGTTTAAACAGATCCAGGGAGTGGCCATGGGGGCAAGTTGTGCCCCTACTTATGCCAACATTGTGCTCATGGTTTGGGAAGAGAAGTTTGTGTTCCAGTCTGAATATGCACAATATTGGGTATATTACAAATGTTACCTGGATGATATTTGCATTTTTTGGAAAGGTAGTATGGCAAAGTTAACAGAATTCATAGACTATCTAAACCATACCACTAATTTTTTGAAATTTACTTCCCATATTACACATGACTATATGAACTTTCTGGACTTCACTATTAAAAAAGACATCCTAGGGCAGCAGTTTACATCTAATGTATATAGAAAGGAAACCTTTTCTAACTCGTACCTATATTTCACTAGTTCCCATCTGTTTAAACAGAAGAGAAGTATTATCAAGGGACAATTTGTCCGTAGTTGTAGGATGACCTCTTTGGACTCTGACTTTGAAGACGAAAGTCAGAGAGTCAAAGAAATGTTTATATCTAGGAAGTATCCTAATTATTTAATTGATGAGGTTTTGGAGGAAGTAAAGAATGGGAGAAAGGATAGGTTTGCCCCTATTTTGGGAACAGGAGATACAAGTGTGATAGTACCAATAAATGTGCAGGGTACCACACAACAACCAGGGGTGACGTTACCAGGGATGAAATCAAGAAACCTTGGGGGTAACTATGTGATGTTTTATAATCAGAATACCTCTAGGGTTAAAAACATTATTACTCAACACTGGAGCAGGTTTAGGTGTTATTCAGAGTTGGACGTTTTGTTTACCAACACCCTAGGATTTACATATAAAAAAGGCAGGAACCTCAAGGATTTGCTGGAGCATAATGGTTCTATTGTTTCATGTAAGAAATTGGGAACCTACAAATGTGGGGCATGTGCCCAAGGCCCATATATACTTAGACAGGATTCTGTATATATCCTGTCAAGAGACCATCAGATTCACAGTAGTAGTTTTTCCAACTGTAATAGTGAAGGCTTGATTTATTTAGCCCTATGTAAAACCTGTGGTGCATTTTACATTGGAAAAACTACTTGTAAACTCAAAAGGAGGATTTATGAGCATTTATATGCTATTACAGTTGAAGATATTAAAAATGCCTTGTTTAAACATACACTGACATGTTCCCAAGCAAAATGGGGCTTCTTTGTTGTAGAAAAGGTGCAATGTGATGTGAGGGGGGGGGCCCATGGGAAAATAGGATAGAGGGGAGAGAAATATTTTGGCAGTTGTTATTGGAAGCCAATAGATTCCCAGGGCTGCATGAATACATATCCATTGCCCCCATTTTAAAAATGAGAGCTGCAAAACTATAAAATAAGTATATATACTGTTTTGCAAGTTCCTTTTGTTGGTTTTTGATTCAAGTTTATTTATCTGTCCAACACATTGTGATGGTTTTAGTATTTATATATTTATTTTAAAGTTCTTTTAAAAAATGTGCATTTTTTTATCTACTTTCATCTGTATTTGTGGCAAGTTGGTAGGCTGTCACAAATATTTTAGTTACAGGATTTAATTGGTTTCAATTAAACAATTGTTTTAACTACTAATTAGATTGGGAGGGGTATATAAGCAGGCACAGCCTTCATTCTTTCATTTTACATCTGAGGAAGTCTGGTGGATGAAAACGCTTTGTATTGTGTGGCGTTTATGTGATTAAACTTGCTGCTGCTTACACCTACAGGCTCATGTTTTATTATTACCTTCTGCCTCTTTGGGTGCCTGTTGTGGTTTTATTGGTACCTGGTTCTGTGGCACCCTTTCCTTGGAGTTTTTGGATTACTTGTTACATGGAGGTATCTGAGGCAGAGGCTAGCTTCCAGGATGGGGAAGCAGTTCAAGGTACTGACCTGGATTCGCGCCTGTCTTGTGTGGAGGGGCAGCTTACCCGATTGATTTTGCTTATGACTGGTAACTCTCAGCGAGGGAAAGACAATTCTTTTGATATCAACCCTATGAGGCCTACCCACAGTAAGGATTGCATTTCCACTCCTGCATGCAATCAGGAAGTCGATTTGGATCGCAGACAGGCTGATGTGCCTGTAGAGGAAGTAACTGCAACTTCTTCTGGTTTGCCGTCAAGAGGCACTAGAGGTGGGGCTGCATTACAGAAGGGAGCTGCAACTAAATTTTGTTACAATCATTTGGCATTGAATTCCCAGAACCAAGGTCCGAATGGACAGTCCTCCCTTTTAGGGGAACGTGGTGTTCAGGGACATGCTCCTGTGGAAATGACTGATAGTATGGCTAATGGTGACAATGGAGTGCACGTGTGGACGGACTCTTCCTCTTTGGCTTCATGGCTTGTTAGTTACAAGTCTTTTTCCAGTCACCAAGGTACTGATAATAACTTTATATTTAATGACCGGGATGTTGAGAAAGACAGTGAAGTGTCTTATAGAGCCAATATTAAAAAACTCACTGATTTAATTTACAAACACAAAACTCTGCGTATTGACAATTGTTACTTGCATGACTGTATTAAAAGGGGTATAGTACCCAGAGGATTACGTTTTTATAAATTTCCGAACAATGTAGTGGAAGGCTTCCTCTTTCACGAAGAATTGTTGAGTATTTTTGACCGTAGTGGTTTTGAAGTCATGAAAGCCCTGATTAAAGAAAATGAAAGGATTATGGGGCGAGTATATCAGGAGATAGAATACATTAATGAAGTAGTGACTAATGATCTTATGTTTTCTGTTGAAAATGAGAAGAGAAAATATTTTATTATTAAGCAACAGGTGGAAGAAAAATGTCATGTTATTTTTAAAAGGAAGTGTGGCAAAATAGATAGGGATTTGAGGGATTACAGACAGAAAAAAGCATACCCGTACCCTAAGAATGACAAATTTGGTCGAAAAAATAATTTTTTTGATAAATCTGGACCACAACACAGTACTTATTCCTCTTCTTTTCCATCAGGGGGACACAATGCCTGGGACTCTATGGACCATAGAGTAATCTACAGTGATTCAGGGATGGGGGAACATCAAGATTCAAACAATACTGAATTCCCTGAACTTAGAAGATCAGATAGGTTAAGACACAAATCCCCTGTGTGGTATTTTTACAGGGGTCCCCCAAATGGCACGAGATAAACAAGAGTGGTAGCCAGGAAGGGGGACTAGCTATCATGTTGGACCAATGGAGTACAGGGAATATTACTGTGGATGGACCATGTCACACCCTACATGACTTTAAAATTTACAATTACAGCTGTGAGGAGATTGACAGGAAACATTTTATTTTCAAAAGGTTTTAAATTCATCCCCTCTACAGGGGGTAATTTAGTGGACAGCTTAATAGACTTGAGGATTTTTCTACGGAAAAAGAATTTAGATATTATGTTTCAGGGGCAACAGGATGGTGGTACTAATAGTGGTATTAGAAGACCTAGTACCTATAATCCCCCTATACACCCCCAGCTAAAAAATTTTGAAAGGGAGGTCGAAGAAGAAATCAAGAATGTTTATAGGGGTGGATGGCATGGTAAATTTAACATGACTAGAGAAGAAAAGGTACTTCTCAAATCCATTCAAGAAAATAGATACCTGAGGGTGATGCAACCCGATAAATGTCTTCATGGACAGTATTTTGTATTCCAGTAAGATGATGGATATGCTTAATGATACCAACAGGTATGTTAGGGTATCCAAGAATGAGATTAACTTAGCATACCGTAAGATTGATTTGGTTTTACAGGACATACTGAATGACAATTTTATAAACCAGGACACTTTTAAGTATCTCAGTGTGGACAGACCCCGTATCCCTGCTATTTTCGGGATACCCAAGGTACATAAAAGTGTGGAGGATCCACCCCTGAGACCCATTGTGGCAGCCAGTGGCTCTAAAACCCATCCGTTGGCCAATTTTCTGGATATAAAATTAAAAGATATTTGGGTTAGGGCCAATGGTATACTTAAGGACTCCTGGGAATTTTTGAGAAGCATTAATAGCAACATGTATTCAGATTCCTTAATATTTGTAACCCTTGATATTCAGGATTTATTTAATGTGATTCCACACTCTACAGGGTCAGAATGGTTCCAAGATGCTATTCACCAACATGGAAAACTTGACCACAATACTTTTCTGGTTTATACAGAGTTGATGGATTTGGTATTGAAACACAACTTTATATTTTTTGAGGGTGAGTTGTTTAAACAGATCCAGGGAGTGGCCATGGGGGCAAGTTGTGCCCCTACTTATGCCAACATTGTGCTCATGGTTTGGGAAGAGAAATGTGTGTTCCAGTCTGAATATGCACAATATTGGGTATATTACAAACATTACCTGGATGATATTTGCATTTTTTGGAAAGGTAGTATGGAAAAGTTAACAGAATTCATAGACTATCTAAACCATACCACTAATTTTTTGAAATTTACTTCCCATATTACACATGACTATATGAACTTTCTTGACGTCACTATTAAAAAAGACGTCTTAGGGCTGCAGTTTACATCTAATGTATATAGAAAGGAAACCTTTTCTAACTCCTACCAATATTTCACTAGTTCCCATCCATTTAAACAGAAGAGAAGTATTATCAAGGGACAATTTGTCCGTAGTTGTAGGATGACCTCTTTGGACTCTGACTTTGAAGACGAAAGTCAGAGAGTCAAAGAAATGTTTATATGTAGGAAGTATCCTAATTATTTAATTGATGAGGTTTTGGAGGAAGTAAAGAATGGTAGAAAGGATAGGTTTGCCCCTATTTTGGGAACAGGAGATACAAGTGTGATAGTACCAATAAATGTGCAGGGTACCACACAACAACCAGGGGTGATGTTACCAGGGATGAAATCATGAAACCTTGGGGGTAACTATGTGATGTTTTATAATCAGAATACCTCTAAGGTTAAAAACATTATTACTCAACACTGGAGCAGGTTTAGGTGTTATTCAGAGTTGGGCGTTTTGTTTACCAACACCCTAGGATTTACATATAAAAAAGGCAGGAACCTCAAGGATTTGCTGGAGCATAATGGTTCTACAGTTTCATGTAAGAAATTGGGAACCTACAAATGTGGGGCATGTGCCCAATGCCCATATATACTTAGACAGGATTCTGTATATATCCTGTCAAGAGACCATCAGATTCAGAGTAGTAGTTTTTCCAACTGTAATAGTGAAGGCTTGATTTATTTAGTCCTATGTAAAACCTGTGGTGCATTTTACATTGGAAAAATTACTCGTAAACTCAAAAGGAGGATTTATGAGCATTTATATGCTATTAGAGTTGAAGATATTAAAAATGCCTTGTTTAAACATACACTGACATGTTACCAAGCAAAATGGGGCTTCTTTGTTGTAGAGAAGGTGCAATGTGATGTGAGGGGGGGCCTGTGGGAAAATAGGATAGATGTGAGAGAAATATTTCGGCAGTTGTTATTGGAAGCTAATAGATTCCCAGAGCTGAATGAATACATATTCATTGCCCCCATTTAGAAAATGAGAGCTGCAAAACTATAAAATTAGTATATATATTGTTTTGCAAGTTCCTTTTGTTGGTTTTTGATTCAAGTTTATTTATCTGTCCAACACATTGTGATGGTTTTAGTATTTTTATATTTATTTTAAAGTTCTTTTAAAAAATGTGCATTTTTTTATCTACTTTCATCTGTATTTGTGGCAAGTTGGTAGGTTGTCACAAATATTTTAGTTACAGGATTTAATTGGTGTCAATTAAACAATTGTTTTAACTACTAATTAGATTGGGAGGGGTATATAAGCAGGCACAGCCTTCATTCTTTCATTTTACATCTGAGGAAGTCTGGTGGATGAAAACGCTTTGTATTGTGTGGCGTTTATGTGATTAAACTTGCTGCTGCTTACACCTACAGGCTCGTGTTTATTATTACCTTCTGCCTCTTTGGGTGCCTGTTGTGGTTTTATTGGTTCCTGGTTCTGTGGCACCCTTTTCTTGGAGTTTTTGGATCTTTTAGACATAATAAACATTTAATATTTTTCTTATTCTTGAATGTAAATTTCGGTGTTTCCCATACTATGTCATGAATTTTGGTATCCTGCGTTAAGATGGGCCAATTCTTCTTGATGATATCACATACTTGGGTGTTGTCATTAGCAAATGTTAAGATCATCCTCAATCTTTGTTCATTGTCATTGGTATTAACAGAGAAATTATTGCTATCATTTGGTTAATTAAGAAAATGGGGATAGCCCTTAGTTCTTCTGACTTCATTGAGTCTGTCTATATCAACACTGACATCTTTAGTAGAGTAACCTCTATACAGCAGGTTAGACTGTAAATGCTTAACTTCATTTTCATAGTCATAATCCTCAGTGACGGGAAATTTTGGTTACCTCATTCTCCATGATATTTTTAAAAATATGTCTGGAATGTAGGCTGTTCTTATGGAGGTAATGATTCTTCCATGTCTGTTTTCTATGTATTGTGGTTCCAATCTTTCCTTTGGCCTTTAGACATCTTATAGCTGATTACAATGGATGATATTTTTTGTTGGCTATTGCCATGCACAGCTTGACCTTGTACTCATTGGATTGCCTTGTGCAAAGGAGTTGATTTATGAGAATTCCCCATCATCGGTTTGTTTGTGAATTCGATATTTTGTGATTGGTCACGGTAGAAAATGTTTCTTTTCCATTTGCGTGCCTTGGGCATGGCTGTATTTGACATTTGTTGGGATGGAGCATTGTTGATTGGTACTTGTAAGGAAATTCTCCCTATCATTGACAATCGTTATGTACAGCCCGCTTCACAATCATTGGGCTGCTTTATGTGATAAAAGCTTATTGATTGGCCTATAAATGGATTTTGCCATTGGTTCATATGCAAACCAGTCACTTTTGATTGGTTTACTTAACCACTGGGCTGCTTCATGTGATAACAACTTGCTGATTGGCCTATAAGTGGCTTCCGCTTTTGGTCTATATGTAAATCAGCCATCTCTAGAATGGTTTATTCAGGATATATTTCCTTTTTGACAATTGGCCAAATAAAAGAAGACATCATTCAGCATTCTAACTTTGATTAGTTAATTTTTCTTTTTAAACAAAGTTCGCCATTTTTCATGATTACGATCTGATGAAGGATTATTCTGAAAGCACTTATGGATACTAAAGGGAACTTTTAATATGCTTCAACTTTTGCTTTTCAGTTTCCTTCCTTGGATTTTATCAAATAAAGGAGTTTATCGTCAATTTGAACTCCGTGGTGGTGTCACTTGTTTTGCATTACCTAATATCCTAGACCTGGTCATTACCAATATGTAAGATAGCTGCTCCACACCAGTCATTGGTCAGGTTTGACCATAAGCAAATCACCCTTGACATCGACATCCCACCCCCACCCCCCAGTTAGGAAACCTGGGTAAAAAACGTCTCCAAAGCCAACTTTATGCTACTCAAGTCAGAAGTGACAAACTTCATGGCACCTATGCAGATGAGATCTGAACGTTTGACTGCTGAATCCTACACTAAGGCACTGTACGAGCACATCCACTCATACATGAATCATGCCATCCCAAACAGAAGCAAGATGCTCTCCTCCAAAAAAGGAAGCCAATCTGGTGGTCCCCTGCCATAAACAAGCTATACAACAGAAGGAAGAAACTGTTGCAGAAAAGCGGATAATCCCAGGATGCAAAAAACTCCCTTACCAGTCTCAGTAAGAAGCTGAGATTCCTCATAAAATCCTCAAAAGCTAGTTATGAAAATAAAATTGCCAAAGATTCCAAAGAAAACCACAAGGAACTCTATAGTTATGTCAAGAATCTAAATGGCAATGCTCAGATCTGCTCTGAGCTACAACAGAATGGTATTAAATATACTGATCCCAAGGATATTGCCAATATCCTGGCAGATCAATTTAATGCCAACTTCACCCCCCTCTCACCCCTAAAGGGCCCATCTCAATACCAAAAGATTGCCAAATTCCAGTAATCACAGCCACACATGTAGAAACCACACTCTGAAAAGCTAAGAATACAGCATCCATGGGACCAGATGACATCCCGGGCTATGTACCACATGAACTACAAAATGTACTGGCAACTCACCTAAGTGTCATGTTTAATCTTTGCCTTACCTCAGGCTTTGTGCCCACTGAGTGGCGCACAGCTACAGTTATCCCACTCCACAAGGGGGGATCCTTGGATCCCGGGGATTACCGTCCCATCAGTCTGATGAGCCTGATCCTCAAGGGCATGGAATGCATTATCATGGAACTTATAAACAAAGACATTGGCAACCTTCAAACACTGGATCCCACACAGTTTGTGCCCGTGAAGGGCCGATCTTGTCTCCTGAACCTGATTGTCTTCTTTGAATCAGTTTCTAGAGCTGTGGACGAGGGTAAGGCAGTCCACATGGCCTGTCTGGACCTTGCCAAGGCCTTCAACACCATCCACTACTCTGGAGTCATAGATAAACTTACTAAGCTGGGCATAAATCCCTACGTCACTCGATGGGTTGCCAACTGGCTTACTGACAGAACCCAGACTGCAAAAGTAGCTGACTCCAAATCCAGCTCCAGACAAGTGACAAGTGAAGTACCTCAAGTTTCAGTCCTGGGACCACTCTTGTTTGGCATTTACTTCTCTGAAGTACAGGCAAACACTAAGGGACTCTGGCTAACAAAGTTCGCAGATGACTGCAACCTGGAGCCATTACTGAACCCCCAAATTATGTGGATATTCTACAAAAGTGCATTACAGAAACAGATGTTTGGTGCCAGAGCCATGGGCTCAAGCTTAATGTCAAGAAATGTATAGTTATCCTCTTTGGGAAAAAAACATGTACCCATGAATTACCACATAGGTGGCAGTACACTAAACACCGAAAGTGTGATGAGAGACTTAGGGAGACAGGTGGACAGTGGTCTCACCTTCAATAACCACATCGCCACAACAATCAGGAAATCCTTCTATGTGGCACACCTCATCACTAAGGGCTTTTCATCCAGAAAAAAGGAGGTCATTGTCCCACTGTACTCATCCCTCATTAGTCCCATTATAGAGTATAATGCCCCATTTGGTATGTACCTTACAAGACATCTGGAAAGGCCGCAGAAATACCTCACTAAAAGAATCACGGGCCTAAAGCAGATGCCATATGCTGACCATCTAAAAAAAACTCCAGCTATACTCTGTGGCATATCATCTATTCAGAGATTATCTCTGCTTAACATACAAAGCCTTGTCAAACCCTGAGCTGTTGGACATGCTCCACTTAAAGAAATCACAATCCCTCAGAGCCACATGCTCCAGGGATCTAATCCTTGTCCTCACTATGAACAAAACATGCCGGAGGGATAGGTTCCTGACCCAGAGACTCCCCATACTCTGGAATGGACTGCCCATACATGTCAAGCAGAGCGCCTCCTTGGCCCTCTTCAAAAGGAACCTTGATGATTGGATGGGAGATAGGAAATTCACCCTGGGGATCATGTCAGTCACCCTGCTAGACAGGAGTCCAGGGAAGTAAATATTGTGGGCAGAAATATCCAGGGAATTGTTATGGCTAGGTTTGTATAGGCCCAAGGCCAATAGCCTAGTACCAACCTATGAACCTATGAACCTGCCCACCAGCAAAGCCAAAACCCAGCTGATAGCATTGTGGAGGTGTGTGCTACCCAAACAATGAATGAGGAGCATGCAGGTAAGGTCACAGGGCACATCAGTAGACCACTGTTGCTTATCCATCTGCATCTGTAAAGTTTCATCATGCATATGTGAGATAACATATCTATATATAATATATATATATATATATATATATATATATATATATATATATATATATATATATAGTCTGTTGCTGCAGTGTAGTAATGAACAGATGTGCATAATCTGTAGTATTGTGGGTTTGTACTGTTGATGTACTGAAATGCTGCTCCCACCCTGTACCAATGCGACAGGTGTGGCTACTGATATCACATCTCGCTCACAATTATTTAGGTCCCTCTGGTATACCTCTGGGGCAGCAGCCTGTACCTGGTGAGTATGGTTCATAGGGTCATAGGTAGGTACTAGGCTATTAGCCCTGGGGCCTATATAAGCCCAGCCAAAAAGTTAACCTGGCATTTGCCATCCAAGAAAATTATTTTCCTGTGCCACTGTTGAGCAGAGCCACAGATGTGATCCCCGGGGTGAATTTCCTATTTCCAATCCAATCATCAAGATTTTTCTTGAAGAGTGCTAATGAGGAGCTTTGTTTGATATAGATAAGTAGTTTATTCCAGAGTATGGGATGTCTTTGGGACAGGAATCTATCCCTCCGGCATGTTCTGTATATTGTGGCGATAAGGTTTCGGTGCCTAGAGCGTGTAGCTCAGAGGGATTGGGATTTCTTTAAGTGGAGCATGTCCAAGAGCTCTGGGTTTGACATAGCTTTGTATGTTAGGCAGAGGTCACCTCTGAGTAGGCGATATGCGAAGAAGTAAAGCTGGAGATTTTTGAGACGGTCTGCGCAGGGCATCTGTTTGAGGATGGTAATCCTCTTTGTGAGGTATTTCTGCGGCCTTTCCAGTTGTTGTAGATGTCTTCTGAGGTACATACCAAAAGGGGTGTTGTACTCTATAATGGGTCTAATGAGTGATGAGTAGAGGGGAACAATGACCTCTTTTTTTCTGGATGAGAAACCTTTTGTGATGAGGTGTGCCACGTAAAAGGATTTCCTGACTACTGTGGCGATGTGATTACCAAAGAAGAGACTACTGTCCACCTGTGTCCCAAGGTTTCTTATCACACTTTCGGTGTTAAGTATACTACCACTTATAGGTTCATAGGTTCATAGGTTCATACTAGGCTATCTGCCCTGAGGCAATTATAAGCCTAGCCCGATTCTGTATGGCTTACACCACCCCTTGATTTGAGTAGACTGTGCCCTTTAAGGTTTAGTTTACTGTGCCTCTGTCTAATAGTGACACGGGAGTAATCCTTGGGACAAACCTACGATCCCCCATCCACCTATCGAGATTCTTCTTGAAGAGATTCAGTGAGGTGCTCTGCCTCACATGAACTGAAATTCTATTCCAGAGCGAAGGGAGCCTCTGGGTTATGAACCTGTCCCTCCAGCAAGTTCTATTTATTTCTGTGCTGAGGTTCAAGTCCCTCGAGCGTGTGGCTCTAAGGGATTTAGATTTACTGAGGTGGAGCATGTCCATTAATTCTGGATTTGACATAGCTTTGTATGTCAGGCATAGATCGCCTCTAAGTAGGCGGTATGCAACTGAGTAGAGCTGGAGTTTTTTTAACCGAGCAACATATGGCATCTCCAAATCCAACTTCCAACTGGGATGTTGTAGTTCATGGATACAGAGTTTTTACCAAAGGCCAAAGGGGATGACAATGCACTTTTTGGCATTGAGCTTAAGGCCATGGCTTTGACACCAAGCATCTGTCTCAGTGAGGCCCTTTTGCAGGATGTCCACATCATTAGGAGTTCCGATTATGGCTCCTAGTTTGCAGTCATCTGCAAGCTTCATTAGCCAAAGACCTTCTGTGTTAGCTTGTACTTCAGAGAAGTAGATACCAAACAGGAAAGGACCCAGGACTGAACCCTGTGGTACTCCACTTGTCACTGGTCTGAAGTTGGATTTGGAGTCTGCTACTTTCACAATGTGGGTTGTCAGTGAGCCAGTTGGTAACCCATCTTGTGACATAGGGATTTATACCTAGTTTAGTGCGTTTATCTATAATTCCAGAGTGGGGGATGGTGTCAAAAGCCTTGGCAAGATCTAGATAGGCTGTTTGAACCACCTTACCCTTGTCTACAGCTTTGGTGACTGCTTCAAAGAAGTCTATCAGGTTTAGGAGACATGATCTGCCTTTTACAAACCCGAACTGGGTGGGGTCCAGAGTTTGGAGATTACCAATGTCTTTGTTTATAAGTTCCATGATGATACATTCCATGGCCTTGCAGACAAGGCTCGTCAGGCTAATGGGGCGGTAGTTCCCGGGGTCCGTGGTAGCTCCCCCCTTCTGGAGTGGGATAACCATCGCTGTGCGTCATTCAGCAGGCACAAAGCCTGAGGTGAGGCTATGATTGAACATGGTACTTAGGCGGTGTGCCAGTTCATTCAGTAGTTCATGTAGAATGCAGCCTGGGGTGTTGTCTGGTCCCATGGATGCTGTGTTCTTGGCTTTGGAGAGTGTGGTTTTTACCTGTGCAGCCATGATTACAGGAACTTTGCATTCTTCTGGTATAGAGATGGGCTCTTTAGAGGTGAGTAAAGTTATCACTGAACCTATCTGCCAGGATGTTGGCAATATCAGTTGGGTCTGTATATTTAGTGCCATTGTGCTGTAACTCAGAGCAGATCTGAGTGTTGCCATTGAGATTCTTGACATAGCTATAGAATGCTTTGTGGTTGTCTTTGGAATCAGTGGTGATTTTATTTTTGTAACTAGCTTTGGAGGATTTTATCAGAGATCGTAGCTTCTTACTGAGGCTGACCAGGGAGCTTCTCCTCTCATGGGATTTTACTCTCTTTTGCAACAGTTTCTTTCTTCTGTTGTACAGTCTGTTTATGGCAGGAGACCACCAGATTGGCTTCCTTTTTTTTGGAGGATAGCATCTTGGTTCTGTTTGGGATAGCATGATCCATGCACTCATATAAGTGCTTATAAAGTGTAATTGGGTAGGATTCAGTAGTCGTAACTGTATTGTCCATCTGCATGGGTGTCCTGGACCGGAACACCAAAGGCAGAGGTGTGTCCATATTCATTAAGGATATCCACACTTCCAGGCTAGTTGCTCAGCATAATGCAGCCGAGGTTATCCAAGTGCAACTAACTCTGGGCAAAACTGCAATCCAAACTGTAGCTTGCTACAGATCACCCACCATGCCCCAGGATTCCCACTCCTCTTTTTTTGATGTACTGGAAAATATTAGGGTTCAACCAAATACCCTAATAATGGGCAATTTCAACTACCCCATGGTGGTGTTTGTTCAGGTTTGCCAATACACCAGCCATGTTATGGCCATGTCATTTGCCATACACACATTTAATACACCTACCCATAATCCATGCTGTACATGTTCACTTATTGTTGCTGTTAACTGCACAGCATCACAGTGGTCACCATGGTGGCATATCTGAAGGGTATGCAAGAGTCCTGCAATATAACTAACAACCTGGCATTGCAAGATGTGTGCACAGAGATAAACATAATGGTGGGACAAATGGCCTACAGTAGGAACATGTCTGAAACATCACCCTTATACAGTGCTACAACAGTGTATATACCACTATTACAATGGTAACTGCTACAGATATACACAACAGCATATCACAATACCACATTCCACAACCCTTACAACCTGTAATGTGATCCTAACATGAGCAATGAATGTGTAATATGGAATCCTATGTTAGGACAGCAAATATGGGGAATACATACCTTAACAAACACTGGAAGCATATGTGTGCACAAACTCCAAATAACATATTGTGGAAGCAGCTTTTGAGGTACTGATAGCATACACTCTTCATGAGTATGCACCTTCTATCAAGTACAGGTCCTCAATGTCACACCAAGAAATGGTCTGCTGTCCAAGACATATGTCCATCACATTTGCCCACTCACCTGCAACAGAGGCAGATGAGGCTTGCACACATCTTACAAGCCATGGAATGGATCCCATATCCAACAGGTAGCATGCAGGAGTGGGAGATGTAGCCTTACCTCATCATTGCATATACCATGGCAAACAGTGCAGACAGTCATATATGTGATGAGGAAGTATGGGACAACATTAATGTAGAAAATAAAGAAATGACCATCCAAGACAGATGACAACACATGTTGCAAACTGGTCATGGAGGCTGCCAAGAAACATGCCGCAATACTGAGGGAGTTGCAGGAATGTCTAGCAAGTACTGGCTGTTCAGTACCTGTGTCGACAATCACCTGGACTCTGCATAAGTGTGGCCTATGAGTTAAGGTAATCAGATGGGACAGTTGTTCCTCAGGAAACATCAGCCAGGGTTCTCTACAGGTAGCATATGCATAACATCAGAAGTCCCCCAAAGGCATGTGTTGCAATGTGTAATGGTGTACCAAACCCAAGTTCGAAACCTACAGACAGTATCAATTAAGATACATGTTCTGCACAAGCAACAACTCACTCTACCTCAGGCCCACCATCCCCATCTGTACCTTGCTGGTGCCAGTGTACACCTGTATGTTTGCCATTCATTAGCAGGGACTAGGCCGGTATACATGGTGTTCTGAATGTGGGACACTGTAAAATGACACTCATGTCTGGCCCATAGTTGTCAAGCATCTGCAAAAAGGCTGAGGATGGGGAAGGGTGTCATCCTGAAACACAACAATGAACTGAAGCAGACATACAAAGCTCACTAAGAATGGCTGTATCTGCACACAGTCAAGGTCATGAATTGTGGCAGATATAACCCTGACTCCACAACAATAGTGAAGGCACTGTGTGACCTCCGAGGGCTGTGCATTCTGGCATAGTCTGGGGACATTTGTAGGGCATAGTGACCAAATACTGGCAAGGTCAGATGGGCCATGCTATTATACCCCTTCCAGGAATAGTAACTACTGTAGTACACTTAACAGTTGATGCAACAAACCATCATGTTAAGGGTGTGCACATTTATGCATCCACATATTGTATGCATGTCAATCAGCATCTGCACAACTAACACATTTGTTTGATACTGCATTTGATTGCACAGGTCATATGTCACATATCAGATTTTTGTAATGTTAACATATGCAGTATTGTGGCCCCATGGCATATCAGGGAGGAGGGTGCCATGTCAATAAGGGTGTGTACACTCCTCTTAGCCACAGTAAGCTTTGAAGGTTGTCAGTGTAATTGTATTTTATTGCTTATACATGCACTGCTGATGATGAGACCTGCAAATCAGACATCAGGCATTCACTATTGACATCTGTCCTCATATCATCCCAGGTATATGTCGGACAAACACACAGGGGCTGTGAGCAGCAGAACAAACATAAATGACACACATATACACATTCAGCAATGGCATGTAAACCTGTGAGGTATTGTGCACAGTACATGCCAGGGTGCTGAACATGTGCACAGCAATACTGTTTACATGGGTGCAATGTGTTCCAGGGGAAGGGGCATTACCTACTAACGCAACTCATGCATCACAAAGATGTATAATGTTGGTAACAGGGATGGACTATTGCTGCAGTGCATGCTGTTGAGTGCCATATGTCATGCATGTTGACAGATGGGTAATAAGAGGTCTGCGTGTAATATCTTTGTGCAGCCTCACCTGTCAGTGCATGTGTGTGTGTGTGTGTGTGTGTGTGTGTGTGTGTGTGTGTGTGTGTGTGTGTGTGTGTGTGTGTGTGTGTGTGTGTGTGTGTGTGTGTGTGTGTGTGTGTGTGTGTGTATATATATATACAGTTAAGCAATGATGTACAGGTCTTAAAGTGTGTTTCTTGTTTTCCCCTCACAGGTTACGAGGTGGGTCAGGGTCCCTCCTGCAGGCAAACTGATGTTAGTGTCCATACAGACTCTGACAATGATGATAGGTATGGTAAGGCACAGGCAGGGTTGTCTGGGGTTGAAGCTGTGCCACAGGTTGCCATCCCACTGTTATCCACCCCATCCCTGCACACAGTCACATTACCTATGCATGCTCCATCACCAGTGGCCATAGATAAGGGACAGTTGGCGGGTGGTGGCATGGGATAGGACAATATGGTGACTATGGCAAGTGTATCTTGACACAGCAGCCATAGCCAGATGCCCAAAGAGGTACCACACGGGCAAATGTACAGGGGTGCTCATAGGAGAGCTGCTGGTCATCATGCCTCTGGCAGAAGTGCCACAGCTAGTGTTACCAGATGCATGTTTCAGGCCATCATGGAGGCACAGGCATGTATGGAACGTTATACCAGACAGGGTCTGAGGCTCCAGAGGGTTACTCATTGTTATGGACAACATCTGTGATCTTGCAGGTGCCCACCGCTATTTTTCAGAGGTCCTGGATAGACGATTGGGTGAGATGGTGGGAATCCTTGACTGTGCGATGTCTGTGCTTGAGCAGATGGTGGGAGTAGTGCGACAGACACGTGGACGTAGGTCAGCAAAACCAACAGGTGGAGGTTGATGTGGACATGCAACAAGTCAGAGCAGCTCCCGTAGTGGCAGTACCAGCACCAGCACAGCAGGGGTGGGGTGCTGTCCACACCACAACATAGCAGGCCACGTGCACGTGGCCCTAGCGAGTCCCAAGAGGGACCCAGATCCAGTGGACATATGTCATCATCAGGGGAGAATAGCATATCTGGCCTTGTACCTGGTAGTGCCCGTGGAACCCCTGGCAGGCACAGTTCTCATGCCCAAGGCTGGAGACGGTGAACTGCACACCCTGCCAGGTACAGTCTGCAGCTGTCCAACAAACCTCTGTATAGGGCAGCCACATGGCAGAACTGTGCGCATGCATACACACACACACACATCACCAACACAGCTAGGGAAACCCCATGCCTACACACACCACATTTCCACAGCCCAATTAATAATGAAACCCCCTAACACACACACATGATGTCAACCAAACAGCTCAGCCTAGATCTCTGGCAAACCTACAACACATCCTGTGCATATGATGATACCTGTGCCACATCCCTGTCAGCCATAACATCAATGCAGGGACAAGCTAATATGGCTCTGATGCACAGGGTGAATGTACTAAGGTGTACCAATGTAATGCTGTGTAACATGTTTTCAGCACTAAAGTTTAATGCTTGCATGTCAAGATGTATAGCTGTCCAGACATGATGCATTATAGCTGTTATTCACACTGACTGATTGTGGTCTCTATAATGTATTCGGTTTGTGTTGTAGGTTTTTCTGTGTCAGCAGATGTTCGTCTGCTGTTATTTCCTACAAGGGGTATGGCACTGTGGTGACACCTTGACTATGTCATATCCTGGGTACAGCTGAACACAAGTCACAGGTCTGTATAACAGTTACTGCATGTGCCACATGCCTGATAGGTCTGAGGGGTGTATACAGGTGAGTGCATGGTGGCTGATGTCAGCATCCCTTCTACAGTGGACAATGGTAAGCGTACTGGGTGGTACACACCACATGTTTGTGTATAACACACACACATATGCACACACACACGCACACACACACACACACACACACACACACACACACACACACACACACACACACACACACACACACACACACACACACACACACACACACAAATTGATGCAATACACATAGAATACTTTACACATGGATGTATGTACTTTTGCAGGGAACCCATTTTAGCCTATGTAATTCCAGCAAGACAGAATAGGCACAACATCACATTGGGAAATAATCAGTCTGCTAGTTTAATGTCATTGACGATAGTACTGGCAGGGTATATGTCCCCTTCCCCAATGTAGTGCAATTCTTGACTTGGTAAATATAGGTGTGCTGGTGTGGGTGGCACAGCCCTACCCTTTGGAGGGCGAGGGATGGTGTAGAACTGCAGATAGTGTAATTGACAACTACTTAACATGTTAACATAAACTGTACAGTATTACAACCGACTAATCCACAAGAGCCACACGCAGCTATATATACCAACCCCAGTATCACTGTACAGCAATACAGTGGGGAAGAGGACATTTACACATCTATTACTAGTTTTGATGGAATGAATTTCCACAAGATGATACCTTTGAAATGTTAGCATTTGCCAGTCAGTTCTCAGACAGATGGCCTCCTGGGACATGTATTTTCCACAAACTGAAGTAGATCCCTTCACATACACACACACTCTTACTTGGCAATACTGAGAGTAGAGCCCCTACCTAGGTACTTATTCCTACTAATGTGTGTGGCCTTAATTGCACACACCACATAGCTTTTAGGATGAGGTGTGTCACAGGTTGCTTGTTAAGTGAAGAACATCATCAGGCCTTGTACAGTATGGTAATGGGGGATGTACTGGCTGTTTATAAACAATATATAGTGTGACATACTCTCATAATACATTGACAAACACATAGTCATAGACACATCTGAGTAACCTGGGTTTATCAGTGCTAACTACCTTGTCAGTGTGTCCATTCTGTTACAGAGAAGTTGCACACAGAACATGCTTCATTGGGCTGGATAGTGTAATCAGTTACCTGTATGGTTGATGGTGATGGTGGTCCCCATACAGTGGACCTTGGGACATGTACTGGGGGTACCATGGTGTAAAGACAGTATACCCAGTACCCACACCCACATTGGATATTGTACTGACTGAAACCCATGATAATACTCTGACATACCCACAATCACACATTGACCAGGACTGCAATACAACCCCTTGTCTATCTCAAGAGTGCTACTACAGGGATATGCATCTATTGCACATGCCACAGGGATAGTAGGGTGATGCTTTGTCATGGCTCTCCTATGGTCAGCAACATCACTATCCCTTATACTGTATGGCAAGGTGTATTGTATTAGGAGAATGTGGCCTCAGAATGCTGTATCCTACAAATATACACATTTGCAGACATATACACACTTGCCAGGACTCAGAGGGTAACCCATGCCTATTTACCCATTTGTACAACAGTGCTGTGCTGGTACTGCAAGCTCCAGGTAGCCCATAAGGTGAAGAGTGTAACAAGGTACATGTAATGTCAATTACATCAGCAACCATATCTAACTATGGCAATGGGGGGTGTAGTGGGTGAGAAAGCCCTCAGGGTATTATCAACTACAGGTTTACAAACACACAGGCACTGTTATTCTCAATAATGCACACTGACACATTTGTCAGTACTGGGGTCCATAGGTGCAGGTGTTTCTAGGTATGTACCAGGATATTGTCCATAAAGAGATGAGAAGAGTAGGGGATGTGGGTACAGTGGTATTATGCCACCTGCCATTCGTCAGCAGGCCATCTATCAAATGATGCCACGTGAGTGATCCTCAGGTAAAGAGTTAAATGCAACATCCAATCATCTGGTTGCCTCTTGCAGAAGGCCAGTGAGGTGTTCCAATTGACATGTATGCAACATATATTACATAACATGGCCAGTGTCTGTCTTGGAGACCTGTACCTAAGCATGTTCTGTTGACTGTGGTAGTGTAGTTGAGGTATCCATGGCATGTGGTGCATACAGGGTGGGGTTTTCTAGCTGTGGCTTTCATAACACAGCTGGGCAGACATGTCAGTGTCAGTCAAGCATAGATTGCCTGTAAGCAGCCAAGATGGATACCTGACATCTAAACATCTGTACAGAGGACAGACATCAGCTAGCCAACTGGTTATGCATTAGGATGAATGTTTTGACAGATAGAGGTCTGACACTGATAGGTTTGCTATTACTACATGACAGCAGTCCTCAATGGCATGTCCTATACACACAGTAGTCTACAATTACTTTCCATGTCATATCAATATCCAGTATCAAATATTTAATGACACACAGCTCACACACCAAAAACATGATAGTCAGGACTCAGAGTCCATTTTTTGCATGCAAGGGTGTTTGATTCCAGTACTACAATCTCCAATCTACTCTTACTTGGAAAAGCACTGTTAACAGGAGTAACGTAATGATACACTACATGTCAGTGTGACTACATATAACCTGGGATACTACCCATGTATGAAACGCATTCAAATGGAAAAGAGTGTTGTACAAGCCATATATACTCACTTGTCCTGGACAGTAGACTCACACCCCTTGCTACTGTAATGACAGCACATAGAAGCATGTTATGTAATGGAATTAAATACACTTATTAAAGATGTCTTTACCCTGCTATTTTATCAGACTGGAATGTGATTACGGGTTACCAGGGCTGAGCCATGCTAAGCAGGTTTTAGCATTGCTGCAATATAAATGCTAAGCAGATTTGTGCACTGGTAAGCAAAGCTGAAATGGTGTAAGCGCCTTTTCATTTAACCATACATTAGCACCGCTTACCATCAGGCAAACCCACACAAACCCACTTAAAGCTGCTCAAAACTGCCTTAACTATATGTATCCGACAGTCCTTGTTCTGCCTAGCAACAATATATACAGCATTTGCATCTCTTGAACCCAATACCCTGTACACTATGGTCAGAGCAGTTAACCACTAAGCCATCACAGCTATCAAGACATTCATTGTTTTTTCCAATATAACTGTCAGTACACCAACTGAATAGTAGTGATCAACTGCTTTGACTTCTACAATTGTGTAGTACTTGTTAGTGAAAATATTGTTGAACCAGTATGTTGTTATATCTATATAAACATATATCAGATAAATATGGTGGGATATGTCTGGGAAGGTAAATACAACACTTGTGTTCACACATAACAAGGATATAAATATATATATATATATATATATATATATATATATATATATATATATATATATATATATATATACATATGTAGACATATGTTTAATATCAGAGCTATGGACGGCTAACATCTACCTGAAATCAGCTGGGTGTATAAGTGAATTTAAGTCCACTTTTATCTGCTCTTTTGCATATAGTATTGTATTTAATTTATTTATTTTTGTTTTTCACTGAATATTAACTCAAATGAAGTTGTGGCTGTCTCTCTACAGAGTACTTTTAGAATTTTTGTGTAACCATTGATAGCATTGGGGGTAGTTTCAGCTCATCACTAACATCCTGTCTTGCCTTATATAAGTGGTATGGTTTGAGTTATCTCTGCTTAATATCAGAGCTTTGGCCAGCTAACATCTACCTGAAATCAGCTGGACATATAAGTGAATTTAAGTACACTTTTATCTGCTCTTTTGCATATAGTATTGTATCTAATTTATTTATTTGTGTTTTTCACAGAATATTAACTCAACTGAAGGTGTGGCTGTCTCTCTACAGAGTACTTTTTAGAATTTCTGTGTAGCCATGGATAGCAGTGGGGGGTAGTTTCAGCTCATCCCTAGCATCCTGTATTGCCTTATATAAGTAGAACATTTTGAGTTATCTCTGCTTAATATCAGAGCTTTGGCCTGATAACATCTACCTGAAATCAGCTGGATGTATAAGTGAATTTAAGTACACATTTATCTACTATTTTGCATATAGTATTGTATTTAATGTATTTATTTGTGTTTTTCACTGAATATTAACTCAACTGAAGTTGTGGCTGTCTTTCTACAGTTAGTTTCCTACCCACCCTCCCTTGTTTTGGTATTAATGTTGGTGGCTTTGAAATTGCCCACCCCTCTTGTAGATTTGTATTTGGATACTCCTTCTGGGCCCATCTCATTAGCTCACTCAACTGAGTGCAGTGAGTTCATATTCTGATTTCAGGCACTCCTACTGTGTACAAAGAGAGCATTTGGGAAGGACAACCCCTGTAGCCTCTTAATCCTGCTCTGTTCCCTCCCTCCAAAAAAAAAAAAACAAATATATATATATATATATATATATATATATATATATGTATATATATATATATATATATATATATATATATATGTATATATATATATATATATATATATATATATATATATATATATATATACTATTCATCTGCTCTTACTGTAACTGTTTTAGTTGCTCTTCTGTGTGCTGTTATCTGTTCAGTCTCTCTTACTCTGCACTTATTACTGCTTGTTAGTAGCCTTCTAATTTCTGCTCTTACTGTGACTGTCTTAGTTGCTCTTCTGCGTGCTATCTGTTCAGTCGCTCTTACTCTGCACTTATTACTGCTTGTTAGTAGCCTTCTATTTTACTGTCTTATGCGCTTGTTTTTTAGTCATTTTCTTAATGTAATGGCATTTATTTGAACTGTATTTGCCGTAGTGTTGCTACACTCGGGTGTGCTGGACTGCACTACCATTTGAATTGTATTTTCTGATGTTTTAGCTGCTTTTCTGTAACAAAAAAAGTTCTAAGCTTGTTTCCTGCCTTTCCTGTAACTAGTCAAGTCCAGACACAGACTTGCTATATCCAGGACTGATGGTAAGCTTCTGAGCCCCCCAAGCCTTTCTGTCTTGGAGGGAAGCCTTCTAGCTTATCAGTGGAAGTGATAAGCACTAGGTAGCCTATCTACCATTGGAAGAGTGGGTTTTGGCCCTGAAATTGTAGTTCATTGGTCATTTGGGCAGTTTTTCCATTTCTTTCTACTTTCTGGTTAAAAGCCTGTTTTGCATTT
This sequence comes from Protopterus annectens, assembly GCF_019279795.1. Lineage (NCBI taxonomy): Eukaryota > Metazoa > Chordata > Ceratodontiformes > Protopteridae > Protopterus > Protopterus annectens. The sequence goes on along the minus strand of NC_056737.1, from coordinate 1,523,474,420 downwards.
GGTCCCCGCCTTTCCTATAACTAGTGTAATCCAGGTACAGATTTGCTGTATCCAGTACTGTTGGTAAGCTTCTGAGCCCCCAAGCCCTTCTGTATTGGAGATAAGCCTTCTAGCTTATCAGTGGGAGTGGTAAGCACTAGGTAACCTATCTACCACTGGAGGAGTGGTTTCTGGCCCAGAAATTATAGTTTATTGGCCGTTTGTGAAGCTTTTCCATCTCTTTCAACCTTTTGATTAAAAAGCCTGTGTTTGCACTTGTTTACTGCCTTTCCTGTTACTAGTCTAGTCCAGGTACAGATTTGCTGTATCCAGGACTCTTTGTAAGCTTCTAAGCCCCCCATGCCTTTCTGTGTTGGAGGGAAGCTTTCTACCTTATCAGTGGGAGTGGTAATCATCAGGTAGCCTATCTACCACAAGAGGAGTGGTCCCTGGCCCAGAAATTGTAGCTATTGGCTATTTGAGCAGTTTTTTTCCATCTCTTTCAACTTTCTGGTTTGAAAGCCGCACTTGTGCCTGTTTCCTGCCTTTCCTATAACTAGCCTAGTCCGGTTACAGAGTTGCTGTATCCAGGATTGTTAGTAAGCTTCTGAGCCCCCAAGCCTTTCTGTGTTGGAGGAAAGCCTTCTAGATTATCAGTGGGAGTGGTAAGCACTAGATAGCCTATCCTCCATGGGAAGAGTGAGTTTTGGCCCAGAAATTGTAGTTTATTTGGCCGTTTGGGCAGTTTTCCATTCTTTCAGCTTGCTGGCTTAAAAGCCTATGTTTGTACTTGTTCCCTGCCTTTCCTGTAACTAGTCTAGTCCAGGTAGAGATTTGCTGTATTCCAGGACTCTTTGTAAGCTTCTGAGCCCCCCAAGCCTTTCTGTGTTGGTGGGAAGCCTTCTAGCTTATCAGTGGGAGTGGAAAGCATTAGGTAGCCTATCTACCACAAGAGGAGTGGTTCCTGGCCCAGAAATTGTAGCTATTGGCCGTTTGGGAAGTTTTTTTCATCTCTTTTAATGTTCTGGTTTAAAAGCCGCACTTGCACTTGTTTCCAACCTTTCTTCTAACTAGCCTAGTCCAGATACAGAGTTGATGTATCCAAGACTGTTGGTACGCTTCTGAGCCCCGCAAGACTTTCTGTGTTGGAGGAAAGCCTTCTATCTTATCAGTGGGAGTGGTAAGCAATAGGTAGCCTGTCTACTATGAGAGGAGAGGTTCTTGACCCAGAAATTGTAGTTTATTGACCATTTGGACAGTTTTCTGTCTCTTTCAACATTCTGGTTTAAAAGATCACATCTGCGCTTGTTTCCCATCTTTCCCCACTAGTAGCACTAGAAAGCCTTAAACTGATACAAGCCTTCTAGCTTAGGAGAGAGACTTTGGAGTGATTAAGTATCAGTGTTTTGTACTTTATTGCTGTACTTAACTTTTTTCTGCCTAAACACAGATTTTCCAGCATTTATTGTCATTTAAAAGCTTGTTTTTTTTTCACATATTGTACTTATTTGACTGCCTGCACTTTTAAAAAGTTGTTTTTTGTTTAAATAATTTGTTTAACTGTTGTAGGCTACACATTAAAGTGCAATAGCCTTTTCTGATCGTTTGTAGTCATTTAAAGCTGTTTTAAGTGCATTTTTACTGTTTTTGCCTTATCTTTTCAAAAAAATAAAAACAAAAAACAAAAAAAATCCTTGTTTCCCACCTTTCTAAGCTAGTATAGTCCAGTTTTCAGGCTAGTGCTGAATTCAGGGCTGTGATACAAGTTTCTGAGTTGCCCATACCTTACTTGGATAGAAGGAAGTTTCTCTGTTCACCTGTGAGAGAGGGGAGCTATGAGCAACCTATCTGTCCCTGGAGGAATGGTTCCAGCCCAGAAGTTAGTAGTTTATTGGCCATTTTGGGCTAATTTCTATCTCTTTCATTTCCCTACTATAAAAACCGCGTTTGCACAGTTTTGTGCACCGGGCAATGCCGGTTAGCTACGGTTAAATTATTCCTGGTTCCACTAAGTCTCCTCTTCAGTTTTTCCTTTGAAACTAGTCTAACTCTCAACCTAAGCACTCAAAAAGCATCTTACAGCCCAGCACTTGCTCAGACCTAATAGCATGCACTAATATACTCTGTCACTGATTGCCCAGCAGGGCAAGGCTCTTTATTCACCCCTCACCAACCAAGCAACTAAACAGCTCTTCCTACTATTCAGGCATGACCAAAGGGCAACTTCAGGTGCACTCTCAAGTCCAGCTGGTGAATATGGGTATCCTGAGGCAATGTTACAATTGCCTTATGTACACAGATAACCCTCTCCTCCTACCATAAAACACTAACATATGTGAGAGATGCAGTTATACAGCCAAATTGGAAGCTAAGCTGTCTCCACCCAAGACTGGAACAGACAGTCAAGAGGAGAAGGTTAACACTTGCACCACAACTCCAGCCGCACACAGACCTACTAAAACAGCACTGGCAAAAAATACACATAAATACACAGAATCATACTTGGAGACTCTAAATAAAAACCTGCAAAAGCATCAGAGACCTCCAAAGCAGACACCCAAACAACCTGCACTTCCCGTCACAAACCAGACAACACATAAAACACAAAATCAGTGTGCTGCACAATCACAGCCCTTAAGGCAAAATAACATAACTAACACACTAATAATAGATGACTCTATAGTCAGGCACACTGATGACCCACTCACTAGGCTGGACAAGCAGAAGGTTACTGTTAGCTGCCTGTCGGGAGCCAGAATCTACCACATAACACAAGCACTCAGGTCACTCCAGAACAAGTACAAATATGACTCTGTCATTGTTCATGTTGGTGTGAATGACCTGAGACGTACCTCCCTGGACTACATGAAAAGAGACATGGAAGAGCTCTCTGATCATGTAGCCCAGGGTGGTATGACCCTGACCCTGAGTAGCATCCTGCCCTCATCAAGAAGGACACCTCAGTATAAAGAAAAAATGATCAATTTCAACAATTGGCTAATCTTCTGGTGTCATTCAAAGGGGATCCAGTGTCTGTCAGCCTGGGACGACATGCTCGACAAGCCGCATTGCTTCGCAAGAGATGCCTTGCACCTGTCACCCCTAGGCTTTCGAATACTGGCCAGGGCTCTTGCTTCTCCCATAGTGCCTTTTTTAGGCAAGGCTCAAAAGTAAAACCCACCTCCATAAACAGCACAATTAACAAAAAACTGAGGGCTATGCTACTCAATGCTCGAAGCACTCCTCAGTATGGAGAACGTTAACATCTGTGCAGTATCTGAAACCTGGTTCAAGGCTCCAGAGAGCACCCCAGCACTACTGGGCTACAACTCATACCACACGTTTCAGCCACAGAACACAGACCAAAACACAAAAGGAGGGGGTGTATCCATATTCATCATGGATACCTACACCTCCAGGTTAGTGGCGCAGCATGATACCTCTGAGATCATCCATGTGCAACTAACATCGGACAAATCTGCAAGGCAAATTGTGGCCTGCTACAGATCACCCTCCATGACCCAGGACCACCACTCCACCTTTCTGGAGACACTGGAAAACATGAAGGTCCTAAAAAACACCCTGATATTGGGCGATTTCAATTACCCTACCATTCACTGGGAAAACTACTCGAGTACAAACTCCCAGGCCCAGCACTTCCTGGAATTCATCAACTCAAATGCCCTGGATCAGCTGGTAAACTCGCCTCCAGAGGTGAAAACATATTTGACCTGGTCATCACCAACATGGGCGACAGGTGTTGCACAATGGAGGACAACCCGTCACTGGTTAGATCAGACCATAAACTAATCACTCTGGATGTCCACACCTCACCACCACCCCCAACTAAGGAAACCACAGTAAAAAGCTTTTCTAAAGCAAACTTCACCTTACTTAAGACAGAGGTGGTAAGATTCAGAGCCCCCACGCTAAAGGATAACACTGCAAAAGATGCAGAAACCTTTACAAATGCACTCTATGAGCACCTACAAGGATGCATGGATCATGCCATCCCTAGCAAAACCAAGACTTACTCCTCTAAGAGAAGGAAATGAGTTTGGTGGACCCCTGCAATAAACAGGCTAAACAACAGAAGGAGGAAACTAGTTCAGAAAAAAAGCAAATCCCAAGAAGAAAAGACATCCCTGATCAGTATCAATAAGAAACTGAGGTCCCTCATGAAATCATCCAAGGCTAACTTTGAAAGAAAAATAGCCAAGGATTCAAAAGATAACCACAAAGCCTTCTTTAGCTATGTTAAGAATCTAAGTATCAACTCACAGATATGCACTGAACTAGTGCAAAATAGCACAACATATGCTGAACCTACTGATATTGCCAACATCCTGGCAGATAGATTCAGTGCAAACCTTACCCCCTCTCACCTTCAAAAGGGCCTACAACAATACCAGAAAAGTGTAGTGTCCCAAAAATCACAGATGCACAGGTGAAAACAGCCCTTTCAAAAGCCAAAAACACAGCGTCAATGGGACCAGATGGTGTCCCAGGCTGCGTCTTACACGAACTACAGAACGAACTAACCCCCCACCTAAACACTCTGTTCAACCTCAGCCTCACCACAGGCTATGTGCCCATAGAATGGCACACAGCAACGGTTATTCCTCTCCACAAAGGAGGGGTCACAACTGACCCTGGTAACTATCACCCCATAAGGCTGACTAGACTGGTCTGCAAGTCTATGGAGCACATCATCATGGAACTCATTAAGAAAGACATTGGGAACCTCCAAACACTTGACCCAACCCAGTTCGGCTTTGTTAAGGGCAGATCATGCCTACTAAACCTGGTTGACTTCTTCAAGACAGTCACCGAGGCCATAGACAAGGGAAAAGTGGTTGACTCAGCCTACCTTGACCTCGCCAAGGCTTTTGACACCATTCCCCACTCAGGTATTATAGAAAAACTCAAAAGCCTGAACATAAACCCCTACATCATGAGATGGGTTGCCAACTGGCTAACAGACAGAACTCATACGGTAAGAATAGCAGGCTCCAGGTCCAACTCTAAAACAGTCACAAGTGGTGTCCCACAGGGCTCAGTCCTGGGACCCCTACTGTTCAGCATATACTTCTCAGAAGTACAGGCAAACACAGGAGGACTATGGCTAACCAAGTTTGCCGATGACTGCAAACTGGGAGCCATAACTGACTCTCCGACTGACATGGACATCCTCCAAAAGGGCCTTACTGAGACGGACACCTGGTGTCAAAGTCATGGCCTCAAGCTAAATGCCAAAAAATGCATAGTCATCCCTTTTGGGAAAAACAATACACCCACTAATTACCACATAGGTGGCAGCCCCCTTAATATAAAAGAGGTAATAAGAGATCTGGGGACCCAGGTAGATAGTAATCTCTCCTTTGACAATCATATTGCCAAAGTAGTTAGGAAATCCTTCTATGTGGCCCATCTAATTACTAAAGGGTTCGCATCTAGAAATAAAGAGGTTATAATGCCTCTCTACTCGTCACTCATTAGACCCATCATATAGTACAATGTCCCATTTAGGATGTACCTCACAAGACACTTCCAACAGCTGGAAAGACCACAAAAGTACCTTACCAAGAGGATTACTGATCTCAAACATATGTCCTATGCAGCCCGACTGAAAAAACTCTGGCTGTACTCAGTGGCATATCGCTTACTCAGAGGTGATCTCTGCCTGACTTACAAAGCCATGTCCAACTCAGAATTGATGGACATGCTCCACCTAAAGAAATCCAAGTCACTGCAAGCCACGCGCTCTAGTGAGATAAACCTCCCCACAACAATAAATAGAACATGCTAGAGGGATAGATTCCTGTCACAGAGACTCCCCATGCTTTGGAACAAAATTCCAAATTACATCAGGCAGAGCCCCTCACTAACACTGTTCAAGAGAAACCTTGACGAGTGGATGGGTAACAGAAAATACACCCCTGGGATCACTTCATTGGCTCTGCTTGACAGAGGATCAGTTAATTAATCAATGGGGCAGCAAAAGCCGACACACTCTCTGGCTAGGCTTATACATGCCCTCGGGCAGATAGCCTATTACCTACCTATGAACCTATGTATACATGTAGATACACATATATATTTATATATGTATTTATATACATCTGTATATTGCTTTGTATATAATATTCATATATAGATCTATATAGATAGCATTTCCCCATGGTTGGCTTTTCGAAAGTCAATCAGATGGTCTCGGCCATATGAAAGTTGAAGGGGACCCATATATGTACGTGTGTATATATATATATATATATATATATATATATATATATATATATATATGTATATATACATATATATATATATATATATATATATATATATATATATATATATATATATATATATATGAATATATATATATCTATATATATGTATATATATATATATATATATATATATATATATATATATATATATATATGTGTGTGTGTGTGTGTGTGTGTGTGTGTGTATGTATATATATATATATATATATATATATATATATATATATGTGTGTGTGTGTGTGTGTATATACATATATATATATATATATATATATATATATATATATATATATATATATATATATATATATATATATATATAAAATACATGTCCATAACATGCAGTGGAGTCATACCTCACCACCATTAGTCACAACCTCTTAGTGCAAGGGGATGTCATGTAAGTATCACAAGTATAAATGTAAAATGTTGATACTGTAACAGGAGTTGTCTTAACAGAAATGGTGTGTTGGAAGTCACATCTGATACTGACGTACACCATCAGTTATGACAGCCGTCATAAGATCATCATAGTGCAGTACCACACAAATCACAGTAATGATCCTGTGGAATACAGCAGAGATATGACCAATAAATGTGGACAGTCTGACATACTCTGGTCAGTCCAGAGGTATACACAGAACTCCTTAGTGCAAAATGTGTGGACCAAGCCTGAGAAAGTGGATGTTTACAGCCATGTAAATGGGGATATCACAAAAATACTGGAACAGATAAGCTCACACAGTTTATGCATTCACACACTCCTGTCTGTTCTGACACATAATAACTGGAAGAGCAGAGGTCACAGGCCCACATACTACCCACTAGTTAGTGACATATATCTGTACAGCATCCCACTGCTTTGTCAGAAATACACAACAGTTATGGTGGCCTGGTAACAGTACATCTGACAAATATCTGGACATAACATCACACTGGGTAAATACACTGAGCTGCTAGGCATGTCACAAAGCACTGAGCAAACTACAGGCAGACTGCCACAACACTGGCCTACATTTCTTATAGGGGAATACACATGTACTTGCAAATATAGCAGGCTCTACAGGCATGTAACAGCATGGAGTGACAGACACCTGTGTGAAAGTGCATACCCACAACCAATCTGAACACAGTCACAGTCACATATGGTAAGCGTAATTAATATTACAGTATATGGACTGTGTGAACAACACCATCTTCATATGTGCCACTCACACACTAACCCTACATATACTGGGCCAATACACAGTGTATTCCAGTGCCTGATGGTGGTATGGGACATATGTTGGTCTGGCCGTACAAACATGTACGCCGTTGGGGTACCATACACTGGAGTAGCATGCAACATCAAATAGTACAGGACCAAGAACAATGACATCTACCACAGTCTGTACACAGGCCAAGGTACAAATTTACAATAACACTCTGTCAACAATCACCATAAGTACACAGGCCTCACTACAGTGCACACTACAACAGAATGTCCAGGTTTTGTCCTCAAATATAATGCCTGCTATACATAACATGTCTGTTAGTCTGATATCTCATTGGCTTGTTATCAAGTATGATGTCAGTAAATAATGAGGTACTGAACATATGCATCTCAGTGATAAACTTATACATTTACTGGTGTAACAGGGTTTGTTGTGACACATGTCTTCTGAGTGATATGAAGTTAATAACTCACATGGATGTCACCATGTACTGACAGCAATCATCAGAGTATGCTACTGCATTTCTAAAGATAGGAAATGTGTGAGTAACACACTCCAAACTCTGGCCAATCAGCAGATAGCCCTACAGGTGAGAGTTTCCTCAACTACATAACACTGTCATGTCAGATATTAAATCATGTAGAACAGCCATATCCACACAAAATGTTGTCAATTGCTGAGAGTAGGGTAAAACACTTTAAATTATTTAATAATTCACAAACAGTATAGGTAAGCACTTTCACAGTTGCCTGCTTCCTCAGACCTTAATACAAAGACAATTAATCAAGATGCATTTATACATTACTACAGCCAATGATACCAATTTAGTTAATGAGGCAAATTCCTTTTCCTAAGAATAGGTTTTAAAGAGATGGCATTGTTCAGACCTGGAGGGGCATATGCTTTAAAATCAATTATCCACCTGAGTTCCACACATTCTGCTTCATTACTCACATCACCTTCTCTTAAATTTTCTAAGATTTTTTGTAGCATATGGTTGTCTCCTGCTTCTAAGACATGCTTTGCCAGTGCATTAGTCAGTTTCTTATTACGTATATCATTAAGATGTTCCAGTACCCTCTCCTTCAACATACGATTAGTTTTTCCAACATAGAAACATGGTATGGTGATGCATCCCATTTCTAAGGAGCCTATAGAACTCTCATTCTATGCAGATTGTTCCACTAGAAACATAGTATATATGGCTAAATGTAAACTATGCAAATATTTCTATGTTGGAAAAACCTTAGAAAATTTAAGAGAAGGTGATGTGAGTAATGAAACAATAATTGATTTTAAAGCATATGCCCCTCCAGGTCTGAACAGTGCCATCTCTTTAAAACCTGTTCTTAGGAAAAGGAATTTGCCTCATTAACTAATTGGTATCATTGGCTGGAGTAATCTATAGATGCATCTTGATTGTCTTTGTATTAAAGTCTGAGGAAGCAGGCAGCTGCGAAAGTGCTTACCTATACTGTTTGTTTGTAGACTATTACATAATTTAAAGTGTTTTACCCTACTCTCAGCAATTGACAACTTTTTTTGCTGCAGCATATACATTTTTTGGTTTGTCTGATACCAGTGGCACTCTATATTTTTTACAATATCCAAACAAACCCTGTTAAACCAACATTACTTAAAATGTAGAAGAGCAATACTTAAATTCTGTCCTCATGTCTGGAGCATCCCCCTCCTGTTTGTTGGCCTGTCTCCACAGTGTATGTTGTAAGAGGTATATCCAACTACACTCTTGTGATTCTGTTTGTCAAACACCCACATGAAGTCCTGCTCACAGTGAAGGAAAAGGGCCAACACCCACATGAAGTGCTTAGTTATAGCAGTGTGTTTCCATGCAGTTGGCCATAGGAATGATACCACAGCTGTTCCATATACAATTAGCAAGTGGGAGACTGCAATGCATGCACAGGCCATCTTCTGATCATGAGCATCACTTATAAATCTCAAGCTGCTGCCTAAGCAGAGCAGGTGTACTTTTCCACATCCACCAGAGAGGGAATGAGAGAGAGAGAGAGAGACAGAGACAAAGTAAGAAAGGAAGGTAGTAGGAGAGTAAGAACCAAGCATGTTTGTGTATGATCCATGGGTGGAGAGTGGTATCTGGGCATTATGATGGTTGCCTATATTGTGTACTAATCCAGACTGTCACATGGTAATTGCACATGATTGTACACATTTATGGCTGAGGATTGTCAACAACAATCTCTACAATGCTTGGAAAATGTTGGCCTTGTAATGTTGACAATGGGGCATGTAGCTCCTAAATATAATGATGAAGCAAAACCCACACTACAATGGACCCTGTCATTACACAATCACCCCAACACAGGACACGGATAACACACACACACACTTACCAGTACTGAGTTTCAGACCCCTACCTGACTATGTATTGCTATTACATTGTTATGCAGTTATTACACGTGCCACAGAGTGTACATGTTGGAGAGCTGTCCAAAGGTATCTTTGAAGGTGAGTGACATCAGCAACAGTGATAAAGGAGGGATAAGGGAAGTGTAGTACATGTGACTGTCCACAAAAGCAGATGTCAAGGAAGACACACCCACCCTCTCTCAAGGAATCATGCACATTATCATAGTTGGCAGAGTCAGGATTAGAATTCCTACCTAACTAGTTTGCTACCCTACAGTATTATGCAGTTATCACACACGCCACATAGCTTATCAGGTTGATATATGGCCAAAGGGTTATTTCAAGGTGGCTGACATCAGCAGGCGTGCTACAGTAGGGCAATGAAAGGTGTAGTGAGAGTGAATGGCTTCAAAATCATTAATCTACACACACACACACACACACACACACACACACACACACACACACACACACACACACACACACACACACACACTTGTCAGTACTGAAATACATGGGTTCATTGCTTCACAGGTGCGTAGTAGTTGACTGTGCCCTTGACTGTAAGGATGAAAATATTGCAATTTTTTAGTAAACAAAAAAAAAATGTTGTTTTTCTTAGCTTTTGCAGTGCTCTTCTTTGTACTTTTGCTGTGTTTTTCTTATCATTTGCGGTGCTCTTCTTTGTATTATTGCTGTGTGGACATTCTATTTGTAAAATTGCATTTACAGTGTTATTACTATGTATACTTGCAGTGTGGACACTCTTTTGTATTTATCTCATGCATTGTATTCTTTGATTGTACTGCCTTTGGAGCTTTTCTCCCCGGGCCTCCACTGAAAATGGGTACTTCTTGGCCCAGTGGACTTCCCCGGTAATCAAACTGAAATGAATAAATAAATAAATAAATAAATAAGGCTGTACAAGGCTAGGCAAAGGGAATATGTTGGCATCAGGCCACATGACAATATTCTCCATTGTGGCTCAGGGGTGTAGTCCCTGGATTGGCCAACACAGGTGGGTATTGTATTCACCATCAACTCATCTGGGTTACTATTGTGGGTGGCCAGTGCTGTGCAATGCTTGCCATGTATGTGATCTATATTCCATAACATGGACAGTTTCTGGGTTGTGCACATGTCCCACATGCATGTTCTGTGACGTGTGGAAGTGTACTTGATGTCTCTGGGGCATGCTGTGTGGACAGATTGTTATCATCTGATGTGGCATTCCTGACCTCATTTGGTGAGACCTGGCTATGGAACCGAGGTCATGCCTGCACCTACATTGACAGCATGATACAGGTATTCAGTGGAGTTAGTGGCATCTGTCTATACAGTGCATGTGTATAAGACATGGTATTCCCTTTGTGGATTACATTTGCTGACTCTACAGTTGTTGCAGGCGTCCAGTGGGGAACATAGCAAAGGACCACTGTAAGCATTTATTTGCATATTGTAGGGATGGAACAGGGTGCCATGTCCTTTTACTTGCTGTATAACACACACTCAGTAAGGGGATGTTTCACATCACAGTACATTCTGATGTCAGTAGCAGTGTTGTGGTCAACAGGCATGTAGTCCACTGCAATCACACCGTGGTTGCTATCTGTGGGAAATTTGCGTGGAACTACCAATATTGTGATTGTTGCCTAGCCAAGTGTGTTCGTGTATGAGACATGGGTGGAGAGTGTTCTCTGAATAATACAAGGGTTACCTATATTGTTCACCAATCCATAATGTCACATGTAGGGCTATGGATTGTCTACACCAGCCTCTCTGCTGTTTGATATCAGTTATCCTTGTAAGGTGGACATTGTGACATATAGTAGGTTCTCAATATAATAATTTAGCAAAACCCTCCCCACAATGCATCCTGTCATTGCACAATCACAGCAACGTCCACACAGGATACTGACAACAGACACACACACACATACACACACACACACACACACACACACACACACACACACACACACACACACACACACACACTTGCCAGTACAGAGACTCAAACCCCTACCTAGCTATGTATTGCTACTACAGTGTACCACATTTATCACATGTGCCACAGAGCTTATTTGGTGGATGTTTTCCCAAGGTACTTCTAAGGTGAGGAACATCACCAGCCCTTGTAAATACTGGTATTGGGTGATGTAGTGGGTGAGAGATCATTAAAATAATTTTACCCTAATCATAAATTTACATTTGCCAAGGGTAAGGTTCAAACCTCTATCTAGCAACCTTTACAGAGCATTATGTCACACATTTACCACATGCACCACTGACTTAACATATTTAGACTTCGCAACAGATACTTGTAATGTGGATGATATCTGCAGGACTGCTAATGTCAGGCTCTGAGATGTGTACTGGCTGTAAATGGGGCCATAATCTTTGAGGTACACACACAAATACTTGCCACAGATGAGATTCAAACCCATAACTGTATAGTTATTGTGACTATATTGTTCCACATTTACAGCAGGTATTATGGAGCGTATAGGGCTACTCCTTCTCCAAAGGTGCATTTCAAGGTAGATGACATTCTCCAAAGGTGTATTTCAAGGTAGACGACATCAGCAGGGTTGGTAAAGTAGGGCAATGGGAGGTGTAGTGACTGTGAATGGCCTCAAAAGCATTACTTTCTACACACACACAGAGTTTCACAGTTGCCAAGTCTGGGATTAGATCTCCAACCTAACTAGTACATCACATTACAGCATTAAGCAGTTAATGCATGCATCACAGAGCATACAGGATTGAATTTTGCCCAAGGAGGTATTTCAAGATGATTGACATCAGCAGGCTTGCAAAAGTAGGACAATAGGAGGTGTAGTAACTGTGAATGTCCTCAAAAGCATTACTCTCTACACACACACACACACACACACACACACACACACACACACACACACACACACACACACACACACACACACACACACACACAGAGTTTCACAGTTGCTATGTCTGGGATTAGAACTCCTACTTAACTAGTACGTTAAACTACAGCATTATGCAATTATCCCAAGTGGCACAGAGCTTACAGGGATGAACCTTCTCCAAGGAGGCATTTCAAGGAAACTGACATCAGCAAGCTTGCTAAAGTAGGGCAATGGGAGGTGTAGTGACTGTGAATGGCCTCATAATCATTGATGCCTAAACACAGTTTCACAGTTGCCATGTCTAGGATTAGAACTCCTACCTAACTAGTATGTCATGCTGTAGCATTATGCAGTTATTGCACGCACCACAGAGCTTATAGAGATGATTCTTGTCCAAAGTGGTATTTCAAGGTGACTGACATCAGCAGGATAGCTAAACTATGGTAATGGGGAGTGCAGTGAGTGTGAATCAGCCATAAAACATTACTCTGGAAGCACACACACAACACTCAGTCGCACACAACTTTACATTTCACAGGACTGGGTATATGACTGCTAGATGAATAATGACTTGTACTGTCATGTTACACAGTTATCACAAGTACCACAGACACTATAGTGCTGAGGGCTACCAGAAGCAAATGTCTACAGTGATAGACATTGGCACATTATGTGATATTGGCCAATTGGATGTGTGGTGGGTGGGACAGGCCTCATGATGGGAAGCTCTTTGTCACAGTCTGTCTCTCTCTTCCCCACATCTCTGTTTGTGCATATTTGACCTATTATAGTGTGTTGTCCTTGGATATATGTGTGTATTTCTATCTGATGTGTGTGCAAAGCATGAATGGGGTGCAATGTGTTGTGTGTGCACAGAAATCTGTGACTGATGGATATTTATAGTCCACTGTTGTTGTCAGACATGGGCTTCATTTCTCTAAGTGTGGGAGCATGCCTAGTATGACCTTCTATATTGAATGTGTGAATCCATTACAGGTAGATTGTACTCCAGTGCAGGCATTTGTGTTCTACACCTAAAGCTAGCTACCTATTTCTGCAGGATATCTGTAGATAGGTTGACAATATGAAGTCACAATGGGCAAAGGATAGTGGGATACTGTAACTAATTGTGTCTGTGCTGCTTGTGCTACATGGTTTTGGTGTTAGGAGAGATATTTGGACATATGTACTGTTTTACACTCTGATGTATTATGTCATCAACTACTGACAGATATACTTATTTGCTCACAGTAATTTCCTGGGGAATACAAGATGAATGAAGCTGTGTCCAGTATTATGGTCTGCAGCCTACGTATTCTTGCACACTCATGCCATTCTGGAGGGGTAGCTGCAGACACTTGCTGATGAGGCTGTGTAAATGGTCCAGCACCTTGGTACTGTGGTGGCTGAGGATCCCCTGCTTGTACATCTATCAATGTGATATAATGGCCATATCCTGCTGTGGCCATATCTCTCAGCTGTACAGATTCACACAGGTTACCCAGAGGCAGAGCTCATATATCTGGTCAGTTCCCCTTCACATTGTGGTTTACGAGCAGGTTTGTAGCCACCTATTACTGGGTTTGCAGGCAGGGATAGTATGGGCACACATCAGAATTTCAGATGTCACACACTCCATGGCGTCCATGCTTCTACACCCCCCTCTCTGCTATTCTATCCTCTCCGTAACATTATGTGTATGATATCAGATAAGTATCCCTATAATTATCCCTTCATCCCAGCGGTATTTAGGGGTTGGCCCACAGTTCATGCAGTAGGACATGGTGGGCATGCTACTGGGATTTGTCGACATGGCCTTACATTTGTGTTCTGTGGACTGTTATGTTGTTATTTGAGACTCCATGAGATGACATACATTGGAAGTATGGGTGAGGCACAGGTCTTTGACAGAGAACTGTAGGACATTTGGTAGTGATGCAGGCCATCTGTAGCAGGCCCTGTGCATTCTGTTACTCCTACAGTCCTAGGCTGCAAGCCACTTGATTCCCCCAGGGTGACAGGGTAGGTGTGCAAGGTGTTAATAGCAAAAAGTTTATGTCCTTATTAATCTATTGGTGTGGATGCTGGCAGGGTGCTCCTTACAGCTAGGGACACACCTACATGGGACACCTCTTCAGCATGCTGCATTCTGTGGATATTCCCATACAGAAGTGGGGGTCATACTGTACTCATTCCCAACAACAGGGATATGACCTGTGATGAACCTGTGGCTGTTGGGGGGGGGGGAGCTGTGTGCATGTGTGCTATGGAAGCTTCTTGCAGATGAATTACAAATATACGTGGGACATTCCCCTTATGCTGGCTTGTGCAGGAACATCAGCAGTTTCTCAGTACTTCATAACTGTGTCTTTTATGGCTGCCAGTGATTGGCCAGACTACATCAGTATTCCATACTACACAGACATCTAATGTGCTGCTAACCTGTATGTACAATTCCAAAGGTGTGTGGATTTGACAGTTACATTTTATATACTCTGTCTTGGGTACTTCCACCTGTGTACTATGTGTAAGTCTGGGCCCACATTCATGGCATGTCCAACTTTCAGATGGTGACAGATATTACATCCGCACAATGCCTATGGATTACTGCTGGATTGGGTCTTGCTGGGATGCATTGTGTTTGGCACTGTAGTTGTCAAAACATGGCCCTGTCATCAACAGTACTGGCCATAGGCCACCAGGACGCAACCCTCCATGCCAACATGCTGACCACTTTCACACAATATACAACACACAATAACCTAACACACAGAGCCCTGCATATTGTACATGTGCAACAATCTATCCTGCTAATTTGGCAAGCTCAGATAATCTGTGCTCCACTGTTATTAAACCCACGCATACATTTTACTACATTTCTAAGTAGGATTGTGGGGGGGGGGCACACCTGACAACTGTAAACATTTGCTATGACTGTACTGGTATTTCAGGTACTCTACTGGCTTCCATTTCATTCTGTACAGACCTTAGGTTTTATTGACCTACATTTCAGTTTCAGACTTCTTACCCTTCAGAACTAATATCCAAATACATGACCTGTTGTAGTCTGTCTGTGTAGGTCTGGAGGGGGGCTGTTCTCTATTGCCATCAATAGGAGGACTTAGCGCAGCCTTTCTCTGTGGTCATCTACACCTGTCCTGCTGGCTGAGACTGCTGTTGGGTATGTGAGTCTCACTGACATGCATGTGTGTGTCCTATGGACACACATTAGACCCATCACATGTCCTGCAGTGGGATTTGTCACCTTGTCTAGTACTGCCTACTATGTTGACACCAGTATTAGTTATGAAGTTCATGCTGCCCATATAGGTGTCTACTATCTGCTGCCATCCCATTCAGCCCAATTCCCTTGCATGCTCACATCCATACCATAGATACAAGTAGCAGAACATACTACTCCATTCAGCAGTTGATAGGGAGAGTGACTTACCTTGTGGCTATGCCAGTACTGAGGATGGTGCTGGAGGGCTGACTATGTCAGATGCACATAGTACACTCCCTATACATGGTAAAGCACAGGTAGTGTAATGTTTGGCATCCCTTTTACTGTATGTGCAAGTCAGAGTGAGGAATCATTCCTTGGGTTCCTACCATGTCAGTCTATGTGCTATGCATTGCGTCTTTGCCAAAGCCTGGGCATACTTGGCAAACCTCCTTCTGCCTACAGGGGCAGGCTCAGGTTGTTCCTCCTCCGAGTCAGTCTGTGCCTGTGCTGGCCTTGGCAATGGTGGGGGGCTGTGTGCCCCTGCTCCATGCTGTTCCTGCTGCAGCTGCTTCCACAGGATCATATTGTGTAGTATGGCACATGCAATGAACATTTGGTTACATGTAGATGGAGAGTACTGCAAGGCTCCACCGGATATGTCCAGGCACTGGAACCATGACTTCAGCATCCCAAACACATGCTCTATTATGATGTGTGTCATCAGCCATGGCTCCAGTGCATAACCAGCATCCCCTACTAGGTGGCCATATGGGATGTCCCCGCTGGCAAATCTCTGGTACAGCTGCGTCATATGCCAGATGTGGGAGTCGTGATAGCTTCCAGGGCTGCCAGCACACACATTCATTATAATGCCCTGAGCATCGCACACAACCTGGCAGTTGATGGAGGGAAGCCCTTGCTGTTTATGTAGACTCTACCCCACTCACTGGGTGGTGCTTTTATGTGTATGCAGTCTATAGCACCCACTACCTCAGGGTATTCTGCTATTTGGTGGAAGAGACGCATATTGCTGGTCAACACCTCACGGGTGTTCTGGAAATATATGTGCTCATCAGCATGTGCTGACATGGCATCCAGGAACTGGTGGAGTACCCTGGATGCTGATGCCTATGAGATCCCCATGATATCCCCAGTTGGCCTTTGGAAGGTACCTGTGGCTAGTATTCTTAAGCCTCACATACCTTGGTATCCACTGGGATGGGTTTCCCTCTGTTGGTTCTGTGTGTGAGGCGTGGCTGGCACAGCTCAACAATCTTCTGTAGGAGGTCCCTGTCCACTCTATAGCACTCCACTATTTCCAGCTCATGTAGCCCCTGGTAGGTTCCCTGGGTCTGTACACTCTTCTCCTTCTCCTGACTGTGGGTTGGTTGGCAGCATTCCCATCCTCACCACCCTCAGCCTCTTCCACATATTGATTTATGAGAGCAACAGCAGCCCCTATCATTCTGTTGGTTTTGTTAGGTAAAATTTCCTGTTTGTGTACACTGGTGGGTAGAGTTTGTGGGAAAAAACAGAGTGAAAGGTGTTTGCATAGTTTATAGTAGTGTGCTGGCTGGGCTTAAGGTGACTTAAGGAACAAATTACCGACCATTATCATTGTGATAATAAGGGTCATATTTATAGTGCCTTAGCTAAACACATTCTAGAGAAAGGCACTAACCATTGACTTTTTTGTACCTTTAGAGCAACAAATTTGTGAAGATATCAACAAATTACAAAAATAACTGTATACCCTTAATATTGATGTACAAATTGATCTTCGCATGAGTGAGTTAATTGAACAATTACACTGATATGAAACTAAGCTATTAGCTCAAAAAAAGAAAAAAAAACTTCAGAGAGACATTGTTGATTTCCAAGAACAAAATGTGTTTGCTTGGCAGAAAGAGCAGTGTAAAGAGCCAGTACAATTTAAAATTTCTTAAGTTACTAACTTAAGAAGAAGTTTCCTCTATTATTCAAGATAATGGTTCTGTTAGTGCTTTAACAGTGGTGCAAGAAAGTGCTGTTTCTTCACCTAATGCTAACAACTCTACATACAGCACACCTCTGGTAGTCCCTCCCACAACTGAACAGCAACTTAGAAGAGCTACTCCTTCTCCAGAACAGGTAGTATGGCCTAAAACATTGAACATTACCAGTGAATCTGTTTTTTTGGGTCTTCCTTTACCTTGCAAATTCCACCCAAGGAATACAAAGATGTGAACATTGAAAGAAAGAAATTCAAGAAAAAGAACTCCTTTCAGGATCGAGAACCACAAACTCTCAAGAAAATGTGGAATATAATAAACAACTAGTATGGAACTTATCATAGAGACAGTTGACAGAATCTGAACTTTCTTTACTTAAAAAAGGTTTGTCTTTTATTCCTTCTCAAACTGCTGATCTAGCTAATAATATTGTAGAGCTGAAATTGTTTGTACGAAAAATAGCTCTTAAAGAGCAGTTTATTTTTTCTGTGCCACATGAAAGTGTATGTAACTATAAAAAGCCAAGTGCTTTCTGTCCAACATTGTCTTCTACCCTTAAAGTTTTTTCAAATGTATATGAACAACAGATTTATAATCTCTTTGAAACTAACAGTGAGTATAAACTAAATAAGTTTTATAACTTAAATAACAATGAGAGACAAGCACTTCAAAATTTGCAGATATAGTGACATTGTAATACGACCAGCCGATAAAGGCAATTCCTTTGTTGTGTTAGATAAAGAGTATTAAGTTACTAATATGAATACCATGCTTAGAGATGATAACATATATATTAGTATAGAACTTTATTCTGTACAAAAGTTAATTGAAAGGTTTACCAAGTCTCTTGTCAACTGCTTTGAGGAAACAGTTATTTCTAAAGATCTGTTCCAGTATCTTATATTAGAACATCCTATTGTACCCACACTGAATGGTTTGCCGAAAATACATAACAATCTTGTAATTCCATCTTTTAGACCTATAGTACCTGGAGGTAAATGGCTAACCGAACCGGCATCCTTATACATAGAAAGACATTTAAGTACCATTTTAGATAAGTATGCCATTTGTTTTACATGACACAGAACATTTCTTAAGTGATTTCTCCTCTTTTCTTGAGAGTTATGTTGAAAATGGTATAGCGATTATGGTAACATTTAACATTATGTCTCTGGTCACAGTTATGCCTAACCAAATAGGTCTTTCCTATGTAAAAAAAAATTCTTAAAGAAAAAGGCTCTCTCACTGATGAAAAAATAGTTTATCTGTTATCTTATAGAGCTAGTACTAGAATATAATGTTTTTTGTTTGAGAAGCAATATTACCTGCAGACCTCTGGGGTAGCTATGGGCACTTCATGTGCCAATAGCTACGCCAGTATGGTCATGGCATACCTGGAAAATGCAAACATCTTAAATGCTGAACAGTTTAATATGCATGTAAAATTTTATCAGGGTTTTGTTGATGACTTTTATATTTTTTGGAAAGGAGACCTTGAAAGTTTAATGTTCTAAGTGCTATAAATACAAGTACCTCCTTTCATACATTCACGATAAAACATTCTTGCACTCACATAGATTTCCTTGATGTATCCCTGTATAAGGGTATAGAAGGAAATCTGCATACTAAGAGATATAGAAAACAATGTTATACACATAGTTATCTTGAATGTAATAGTATGCATTCACAACATATTTTTGAAAATGTGATAAAAGGTCAACTTTTCAGAGTTTCTAGACCAGGTTCATGACCAGGAACAAGAATTTGAAACAACCATGTATTCCACTAGTATGGAATTTATAGAATGTGGTTATAAACCTTTTAAAGTTAGTAAAACATGTAAAAGGGTTAAGTCAGAGAGACAAAGTAGTGGACGTCCATTTTTTTCACGTAAAGAAAACATAAGAAAGACTGCCCATAATAATTGTTATAGCAATGTAGCTTATCGTATGACTTTTTGACTTTTATTACTGACAGCATAGATATAAAAAATATTTTCACAAACAATTGGCATATTTTATCTTCTGATCCTACTCTACACGAGTTTGTCAGTGCAGCTCCAAATTTTGTTTATAAAAATAAATTATCATTGAAAAGACAGCTCTGTTTTTCTAATGCAAGTAAGCTAAGGAAACCTAGTATTAGAACAACTAGTTTTGGTACCTCTATGTGTGGCAAATGCACTTTTTGTAAATGCATTGATGTATCTAATACATTTATTCAACCAGACAATGGTAATTATTATGTTTTTAAAGTTAAAGCTAATTGTGACACTAAAAACTTAGTTTACCTAGCACAGTGTGTGACGTTCAAAATTTTATATAGGAAAAACTAAGAAGTGACTTAAGGAACGAATTAGAGACCATTATTATTGTGTTAATAAGGGCCATAATTATAGTACCTTAGCTAAACACATTCTAGAGAAAGGCACTAACCATTGGTTCAAGTTTATGGCAATAAAAGTAATTTATGAAAGTTTAAAGTTGGGTGATATAACTAACGTCACAGAAGGGAAAGAATTAAGATGGATTCTCAAATTATCAGCACATAGAGGTGCATGCTTGAATGAATCAGTACCTCTTAAGCCAGTTCTGAAAGAAAGAGAGCTTTTTAAATAGGTATTTTGCTATGTGTGTCTTTATGGCAATAGCCTTCTATGGTTTCTGCCTTAAAAGAAAGCTGTGCCTTTAAAATTTTTATGGTTACTGTATCTGCATGTTTTTTATTGGTAGATATCTAATTGATTGTATTTTAAATATCTGAAATATTGCTGTTTTTTTGTATGGTCTGAAGAAGCGATTTTATTGTGAAAGCCCTCACCTGTGTTCGAATAATAGTCTGTTTGGATTTTATACTGCTCTTTGCCATTTGCTATTTATTGGTTTGCTGTGGTGCTGTGTTCTACATTTTTGTTCATATAACTCAGAATTATGTACACCGTGACATATCCTTATGCAGTAAAGTGACAGAAAAGCATGTAAATGGAAATGATTTACACTGATGCAACACTGAAAAGCACGTACTTAACCAAAGGATTCATGCATGACCATCAAGTTTACTATTCACATAACAACAACAAGAGTAAATCAAAGAAGCAAGTACATATGTAAGTAACTTAGGAATTAATGATTTCATAATTTAATTTTTGTCATCGTGTTAAAGAAACATGACAGTATTGCTTTAACGAAAAATGTATGTATGTATGCACTCTATGTGACAAAGCAATCTGGTAAAACCAAACTTGCCAGTAATAGCAGTTCCATTAGTAATGTCCATTCTTGGTAATTTTTTATGGTGATGTGACACCCTAGAGGGTGTGCTTCCAAACTTGTGCACCACAGCTCTGCACTTACATTCTTTATTCTGATACTGGTACTTCAGAAGATGACAGCACCTATGAAGGCATTAGGTTGTGCTCTGAGCTGGTGTGACAAGGAGACCAAAGTATGTATTTCTTTCTTAGGGTCAAACTGGAAGAAAATTCACATCTGGTTAGAAGTTGGTAAGTCCCTGCCATCCTTGAGAGGGATTACTGCTTCAGCTCCCAGTGCCAACACAGATACAGTGACCTATAGAAGTGCAGGACATCCCAGCTGGCTGAGTGGGTAGATTAGGTGGCAGTGAGAAGGCCAAAGTTTTATAGTAAAGATTTCTGTTTTTTCAAATCATATCAAACATTGCTTTTAAAAAGCATACTATATAAATGTTATATAACTGAACGTACGTGCTAAAAGAAATGCATGTTTAAATGCAAGTATGTATTTATATGTAACTGTAATATGTGAGTAGGCATAAACATATCTGTATAGAGAACTGATTCTGTATAAACATACGGAATGTTTATTCAATGACATGCTTTTGTGTATATATATATATATATATATATATATATATATATATATATACATGGATACATATATGTGTGAGTGTCTATATGTATATACAGATGGATATACTATAGATGTAGCTATAGGGGTCTACTTTTTTTGTTCAAAATTACATTATTTCAAACAAAAAAAGTACGGCTCCACTTCCACAAAAGTGGACTTCAGAAAAAGTGCACTTTCTTGAAAGCCAATTCACCAAAGCATGATACAGTGGGGATAAAGAAATATATCCTTTTCCCCACTATAGTGTGATCTTGGAGTTAGTATATTTAAGTAGCTGGGGTATGGGGTTCAGGGGGGCTTGCCCCCCTGCAAAACAATATTTTTGGGGGGCTGCACCCGCCAAACCCCCGCTACTTAAATATACCAAATCCAAGATTGTACTACAGTGTGGACAAGGATATATTTCCTTATCCCCACTGTATCGTGCTTCAGTGAATTGGCTTTCGCGAAAGTGCACTTTCCCTGAAGTGTACTTTTGCTGAAGTCGGGTAGTAATTTTGTTAGTCGAAGTAATGTAACTTCAACTAATAAAAGTAGACCCAGCTCTATATATACAAACCATTCAGTAAAATGTGCTAGGCTTTAATGTGTAATACCTTAAACCTCCTGTAGCGCAGGCCCATGGAGTATATGCAAATAACCCCCCTAAGGGAATATTAGTGCTTCAGCTACATGGCTTCTGAATGCCCATGACTTTTTACTTTTGTCTTTGTGAATACATTCAGCCCAATAAATCCATAACCTACTAGCTGTATACATGCCATGTTTAGATTTTTTATGACCTATAGAGCTTAATATTTATTTGCATATCTACACAGTTGCTACAATTAGGAAGATGAATTGCACTGGTATTGGAAAATAGGTGATACATGTTTTGAAATATATTTATGGAAAAATGACCACCAAAGTATAAAGTGTGTCAAATTGTGACTGATGACCTAATATGATATGGTAATTTACTAAGCTGTGATGAGAAAAAGTACATTCCTTACTGAAACATGCAAGGAGATGTATACAGATAACTTCTGTAGGCAGTGCATGTGTATATAATTTCCTCTGAGTACTACAAGAACACTTCTGAAAGCAAGACATAGTCAATGGGTGATAAAACTCTGAGTTTTAGTTGGGCAAGCATAAAGCAAGTGGTAGAGTTAGCCCCCATATCTGGAACCGATTTGCATAAGTCATTATTTAGCCTGTGGTTGCACGGTCATCTAGAATATGTTATTACCTTAATTTGAGAAGTGTATAGGGAAGCAAAGTTCCTATAAAGGTTTTTTTTCTGTGTAAAACTCCTCAAAGTTCACATTTAAAATTTTCCAACTGAAGTTTATATCTTACTATTCAAATTTTAAATCTAGGGCAATAGAGTAGAACTATGGTATATTGCCAAGAGTTGTTATTGTCACTTTAACTGCAGTATAACTTAACTGTTTGGGCAACCTGTTTACGTTGATGGGCCTTTATGCACTCTCCAGAATTAATAGCTGTTGTTATAGAAATGATAAGGAAGAGGGCTTTGATATGTGTTCTTTCACAGTAGGGAGTTAGTGTTTCAATTCTTGAATCATTAGAATAGAAGTGACTAGGTGAGAATTTATTTATTTTTATTTATTGCTTTTGTATACTAGGAAAGTACAACTGGGCACAGGACCTATTTTCAGCAGAGGCTCGGCAAAAAAGGTTCCAATATACAAACAACAGTAACAGGCAGAGTGACACTAACATTTGAAAAACAATAATATGCAATAGTTTTCGCAACATTTTTCAAAGGAGGGAGAACATGCATTTCACATTTAATAAATTAAACAGACTGCTATATTGTTTCTACTTTCAAGACAAAGCAATATATCTTGCAAAAGGTATAGTGGTGAGAGTGAGAGTGAGAGATGTGAAATAGAAGACAAAGGTAGTTGAGGCTAAAGAAGTATAACAAAAATGGTGGGAAGAGAGTGAGTTAGGGGGATATGGAGGGAGCTGAGCACGGTGATTTGCTAATTTGGTGCAGCACAACTGCAGACCCAGGAGTTGAGTAAGTGAGAATTTAGCCATAGTTTGAATGACTAGCAAGCAGTCTTGCCTTACTGTAAGGGGGATGGAGTTTCAGATTTTGGGCACTTTATGGAAGTCGAGGGAACTGAACACATTGTTATTATGTACAGTTATATGAAGATATCTAGCCACTTTCTTAGCAGAAGAAAACAATATAGGTTCTGAATTTTCTATTTTCTAGGCAGAGGGAAGTAAACCTCAAAATTCATGGGTCTGACGGGAAAGAAAACAAATAAAATACAACTGTAAATAACCTATGTTGGTTTGTAATGGTCGGATCTGCAATTCATTGACACAGTGAATGGCTGGGGAAGTGCATCATGAATTTACATCATCAGGCTAAGACTGTGGGTTGGCATTTATATAGGGAATAATTAGAGAGGTACAATTTTCTAGATATATATGTGGCATGATAATGTTGACTTGGAATGTAAGTGGGGTAATCAAGCCAGCAAATCAAAATGCAGTAATGACATATGAAACAATCACATACTTTAGTTACAGCAATGCAGGACCTGCTCACCGAGAAGAATTAGCATAATGCATTACTAAAGGGTAACTGCGTGAGGATAATAGCATTATCCTTTGATGGAGCTAAGCATAGGAGAGTGGTTCTCCTTCGATCACAAATGTGTCCCCTTGCAGAAGAGGAAACTTTAATACATGAGTGTGGCTGCTACATAGGAATTAAAGGCTTTCTGCTGGAACTAAAATTGTAATTTCCAGTGGGTATTTTCCACTGGGATTATCACAGAACAAATATAGGGAACTTATGAAAGAATAAAGAAAAAAATGTCAAAACACTGAGTAATCCACAAACTGGTAGGAAGAACAAAAGAACTGTTTATTCACAGACTAAGCACTTTT
Organism: Protopterus annectens; assembly: GCF_019279795.1. Lineage (NCBI taxonomy): Eukaryota > Metazoa > Chordata > Ceratodontiformes > Protopteridae > Protopterus > Protopterus annectens. The sequence goes on along the minus strand of NC_056737.1, from coordinate 1,523,449,629 downwards.
ACCCTATGTCCATAGGGCTTCATCAGAGTGAATTAACACAAAAAACCTCCACATTTATACACCTCTAAAATACAACACACCCACTACTAATTATAAAATGCTGTGCCAATTAATTCTTAAAGAAATATAGTTAAAAACAATCAAACACATTAAAAATGTACTATAATATTAAATAACTGGATGACTAAATAAAAATATTTATAACCATGCACAAATGAATATTAATATACATAAATATGAGCAAATCATGCTATAAATAAATATGTTAAGTTAAAAAACTTGACTAAAAGAAGTGTACCAAAGAAACATATATGTATTTTAAACCTGCATATGTGACAATACAAAAAAAGGGGGGGGGAGTGTTATTATAAAAGAGACATTATTTCTAGTGGTCACCTTAAACCTGCAATGCTCTTAACTTCAATACAGAACTTAATGATATATTATCATTAATACCTGGAGATATAGTGGTGTTTGTCCTCAATTGTCATTCTAACTCCAAATTCTCTAGGTATAGGTTAACATCACCCTCTCTAAAATGGTCAACAATTCTGTCAATAATAAAAAACAAGAATGTATTGAAACCCTCACATTTCACTGGTTGATTATAAAGTGCACTTTCCTTCTTACTTTTTTTAATGGCCCTTACATGCTCTAATATTCTTTCTTTCAATTTTCTAGTGGTTTTACCCACATAGAATGCTGAACAGGTCAAACGTAGCTATATAGACCGCCATCCTAGTATTACAATTACAATTGCCTGGACTAGGTATCGAACACTGGTACCCCTCTACCATGAAATATGGCCCTGTGTTAATAAACTTACATGCCTTACACATGTTACACTTAGACATCCTAGATGCCATCCTTTTTCTTGTTAAATGTTTTTTCAAATAGATTCTTAGGTTTGGCTCCTAAAGTGACTTTTTCTAGAGGTGCCAACCTTAACATATTTTTAATGTCAGGACTTAAAATCTGGTTCCATGAATTGTTGACCATAGTCTGTATTTGTATAGCTTCATAATTAAAAGGCAATACTAAAGATGTATCATAATTTATCACCTTTAATTTTGTGAATGTAGTCCCTGTGTTGGTATGCAAGATAAGAAATAATTTTACTTTTCATTTTCTACGTACTTCATTCCTAATTTTAATCAATAACTTGTTTGGGTAACCTCTTTCTTGAAACTTACTTACAAGAGTATACATTTCCTGTTCAAAATCACCTTCACTACTTGTCAGTCTTGAAATCCTAACCATTTTGCCCTTTACTACACTCTTTTTTTATGGTTGGGGTGACAACTGTTGTAATGTAGGAGGGAATTAGAGTATGTTTTCTTTCTATGCACTCTAGAAATTAATTTCTTATAATTTTTATCCCAAATTAGTGTAATGTGAAGAAAATATATGCTCTCATTACCAACTTTATATGTAAATTTCAAAAATGACGTTGTAGAATTTAAATAACTAATAAATTCTTCAAGCTCACCTACTGAACCTCGCCATAAGATCAGTATGTCATCAAGGAATCTTAACCATGTAATCACTTTATCATGCAAGTTGTGTTCAAAAACACAGTTTTCCTCCCACTTAGCTAATACCACGTTAGCATATATGGGGGCACATTTAGTCCCCATAGCTACACCCATTGTTTGATGGAAAACTTCACTTTCAAATAGTAGGAAATTATTCAGTAACACTAGTTCCATCAAATCAACTAAAAGCTGTCTTTTCACATTGTGCATTCCCTCTTTGCCAAACAGGGCATCTCCAAAAAGCACCAAGCCTTGATCATGCGGTATAGAGGTGAATAAATTTGTGACATCAACTGTAACAAATAAAAAGTCATCATTAATGGAAGTGTCCCTTAAGATTTCTAAACAGTGCCACAAATCCTTTAAAATGTGTTTATAATGCTGTACACAATTTTTTACACCAGAAGTCTATGTATGCTGCTATAGGCTCAGTTTTTGAGCCAGTTGCAGAGACAATGGGCCTAAATGGGGGGTTGTGTAAATCTTTGTGGATTTTTGGAGTTTCATATATCTTAGGTGTTATTGGGAAATCCACAGTCATATATTTGTACTCTGTATAATCAAGCACATTCTGGGTTAAAATTTCATGTAAGACCCAATCAATTTTACTATATGCTCTCCTCGTCTCATTAATAGAAACCCTCTTATACATTTCAGTGTCATTTAACAACTCATAAATTCTACATACATAATCCTGGTGATCCATCAAAACAGCCCCCCCACCCTTGTCAGGCTTCATAACTCTAACCCGGTTATGCTCTTTAAGTTGTTTCAACACATTTCTTTCATCTCTTGTTAAATTGTACTCCTGGTGTTTTCCTGAATTCTTAAGAATACATCTTATTTCATTTTCACAAACAGTCTCAAATGCAGCTACATGTAAATGACTTGGTGGGACAAATGTACTTTTCCCTTTTAGCTGTGTAACATAAGGTACAACTGACTTCTGTTTGTCATGAAAATATAACTTCAAGTTTAATTGTCTAATAAAAAGTTTAAAATTAGTTAATACTTTAGCAACATCTTGCTTAAAACTTGGCACAAATGAAAAACCTTTACTAAACAAGGTCATATGCACTTCACTTATGGTGTGCTGTGAAAAATTATACACATTAAAACCATTCTTAGAAATACAGTCACATACAAATTGGTCAACAGGTACTACATTATTGTAATGACCTCCATAGTTAGAACTATGTCCATTCAACATAATGTCACTGACACCTAGTTCCTCCACTGGTGTTGTTGGTAGAATGAATTCCTCCCTTGTCCCCCCCCCCCCATGTCTCTGTCTGTTCTGTATTCTCTTGGAACTTCTTGGGAGAGGAGGTTGTTCTAAAAAATCATTGTTAACAGTCTCACTTGATGGCTCATTGTCCCTATTAAATTCATCTTCAGAACAGTTAGCCAAACCATTGTGTTCTTTAGCACGCTTACTAAGTAAAGGGTAAACAGTTTTATGCATGTAACCATTAGTATCTCTTAATATTTTCATTTGTTTTCTGACTAAACTTTCTTTTATATATTTGTCTGTTTCAAGAAAAATAGAATGGTATATATTCTTGTTAGCTTCAAACAACAAGTCACTATTTAAACTGTTGTTTATTCCAGTTATTTCTTTTTCTAATACACACAGTTTACAATCATTTTCTCTAATAATAATCTGCACTAGGTCTAACCCAGTGCGGTCAAAAAGCTCCAATAGCTCACCATGCATGATCGATCCTGTCTCTGTCTCATTGGGAAATTTCCATATTCTTAAGCCTTTCGGCACTTGGGTTTAGTTCCAATGAACGTGTTAAGTAAAGATTGTCAGCTTGCAGGTCTTTGAACTTTCTTAACAACTTCTCAAATGTATGGAGCTGTGTGCAGATGATACCATACCCCTCCCCTTGAGTGGGGGGGGGGGGGGGTCAGTAGACTGTAATTCCGGTAATTTCATTATTGAACTGAAATTCAACAATGATCCACTTGCTGAATTCATCTGACTATCGTTTTTAGACCGGTTGTTCACCTCTGGTCTATAGACACTAAGTCCTGAAGTCCGTGGTGTGGAATGTAGTGTTAGTAGTTCAGCATGAGAATCAGACAGATTGATCTGCTCTGAACGATGGGCATTCAACATAGGTTGTTGCTGTTTGAACAGCAGCAGAATCTCTTCTAGTTTCTTAAGTAGTCCCACCATGCTCGGTGGTGGTAACCCAAGCGAATGCCACAAAACACAAAATAAAGCAAACTTGCTCAAAGGAGCATATACACATAAAACAAAAAAGAAAAAAGTGTCAAAACTCTGAGTAATCCACTAACTTATGAAAGAATAAATTGCTTTCCAGGAAAGGGTAAGCTTGTATAAAGGAGATTGGAATGCAGTGAAAAGTGTCAGGAGGTGACTTGTGGACAAAGAGTGGTAAGGATTTCCAGATCAGGGGGATCTCGGGGAACCTACACATGGAAGGCCCTACACAAGCATCATGGGTATGAGCAATGTTGCTTCATTAAAGCATCCAAATGTATTACCAGACAAATCTGCTGCAAGCCTTTGGCTTTACAAATTAAATTATAGAGGTGATAATAGCAATATATGTTGGCTCAAAATGTGATATAAAGACACAAGAGGATATGTTGCTCCCCCTGAGATTGTCAATGGGGACTGAATGGGAGTGCCTTTTGTTGACAATTTCATTTGCATTTTATTTAGACCGCCTAGCTGCAATGGAAATTTACTATAAGAATGTTTAAGATAAGGGTACAGAAGTAAATATATCTTTTTTATTGATGATGTTATTGTATACCTGATGATATTGAATTAAGACTTACATTTTCTTCTTTCAGACTGAGAAGATTTGGTGTCTTTTGGTTTAAAAAAATAACAAAATAATAATAATAATAGTTATAATAATAATTTGGAAGTAAGCCTGGTGGGCAGGAGATAAGATGGTAGACCTGGTGTAGACATGGGCATTGAGAGCTGGGCCAGAAAATAACGATGTCCCAAATGATCCAAAAAGAAAATGAAATGTTGAGGCTTGTGATAATGTGATACATGGGAATATAGAACACAGGTATACAAATTTTGACCCCATGATCCCATGATCCCAAGAAAACTTAATAATTGTAGATTAGGACTGCAGTGACTTCTTGCAAAATTGCTGTGCAAAGCAGTGCATGTTACAAATCATTAATGGTTTCAGGACATGACCAGATGATAGATTTGAGGAAAAAATGTACAAGCACTGCTAAACTTCAGAGTGACATTTGCTAAATAAAGCAATAATTTGGAAATAGAAATCTAAATCTGAACCATCTGTTGCTGAAGTAAGTGCTAATTGTAGAGTTGATGGAAAACAAGGAGAGTAGAACAGCAAACACAGGGTCTGGCATTAGCTTGTATTTAGATGATTGTTGTGGCCTGTGTATAGCATTGCAAAGCAAATGCAACCAAAGCTAACTGTGGTAATTACTGTAATGTGTGATTCTTTGCAATTAACTCCACACTTTCTGAAAACCCAGTGATGGGATGCTTAGGAAAAAAGAGAGAGAGATTTTTTGGAGCTAGGAAAATTATCCATAAAGGAGGAAAGATTAAAGAATATTGAAAATGAATCTCCTGCCTTTGGAAAGCAGTGAGATGTCTGAATTAGCCATTGTGTATCCAACTGATGGAAGGCTAATGGGAGAAGCTCATAGACAAAATTATGGAAAGAAGTATGTGTTCACACTGTTAATTCTTATATTTTGTACTTAGTTTTATTCATGTGTTTGTTTTAGAACTGAGGTTTGTTTATATCTATATATCTATATCTATTTATCTATAATCTCTATCTGGGTGCAGTAAATTTGGCGATAAATGTGTGCTGCAAGTTTTTGGTAAATTTTGTTGTTGGTTATGGTGGTCAAGTTATGCAGTTTCACTTAGTATATTTAATTTTCCAAGTGCTTGGTGACAGAATCCCCTTGTAAAAGGAATATTCTTTTATGTGATTGCAAATGTAAGATGTTTGTTTACATCTACAATCACTTTAGTTCACAGACTTTTTTTTAGATGTTTGACATTGCTGATTAACTTTTTAGATGAATTCTCTGTCAATGAAAGTTCATCTGCTATATAAAGAAATATATATATATATATATATATATATATATAGATATATATATAGGTCTACTTCATATGACCTAAATTTCATTTGACTGAAATTCATTTGAGTGAGACCAAAACACTTAAAGTTCAAAAGATTGAAAACTCATTTGACTGAAACTCATAACACTGACACATAAAGTAAAAGGTATATGCCCTTTTCACAACTGTAGTGCTATCCTGGAGTTAGTGTATATAGTTAGGGGATATATATATGGATTCACTTTATAATCTCAAAATACTGAAATCTCAAATTTCAGTATCCTAAGACTATAAAGCTGAACAGTCACAATACCAAAAGCCCAAAAGTGCGAAATTCAGAATCGCGACTTTTAAATAAACCCTCCACCACACAAACAAACATACACACACCTTCCTCCCCACTCTACAATAAATCAACAAAACACACCCAAACACAACAACACACACACACACCTACCTGACATATAAGCAGGGCGGCAAGCTCCCCTGCACCCCCCTATGTAGGGGGCTGCGCCTCCCACACCCCCAATACTTATATATACTAACTCCGACATTGCACTAAAAAGGCAAAGACACTAAATCCACCAGTACATACTCTATATTTCCCTTGCACAAACACACATCACATACATACAAACACCACCACTCTCAACACTTACGCACTCACACTCTTACCTGCCTACCCTAACCTACACCTAAAACTTCCCAACACACTCACATACACACAAATCCCTACCTAAAACCCTTAAAAAACAGCACTTACCTGAATCTCCAGACATATCCACACAATGGCAGGCAAACCATATCCTACAACATACCGCACATTACCAACACAGCAAATCCCACTTAGCACACCACCACAAATGCAGAAGTGACATTGCGAATTCGATCAAGTGCAGTTTTACTCAACTGCACTTTCGGCACTTTCATCTCGAGATACTGAAATTTGAGATTTCAGTCTTTCAAGATAGTAAAGTGCTTATATATATATATATATATATATATATATATATATATATATATATATATATATATATATATATACACATGCATTTGTGTGAACAACTGATGTGCAAACGCAAACGTGTCAACAGCAGAACCTCAGGATCACGGAATGCCGAATCTGCAGATGTTGAACCTGAGATTACTGAATGCTGGCCAGGTCACTATTCCCCCCTCTCAACCCATGGTAGCGCTTGTTTCGGCAGATGTGCCATCGGGAATTTTGAATTCAAAGTTGCGCGACAATCCGAGCATTCGGGCATACAAGATTTGACATTTAGGTTTAGAATTACAACGGATCGACCTTTGGTCACGCGACCAAATGCATATATAGATATATATATATATATATATATATATATATATATAACCATATATATATATATATATATATATATATATATATATATATATATATATATATATATATATGGGGATCTACTTGAATTTCACGATCTAATGTTTTACCGAAACATAAGTCCACGGGCTTATTTACGCAAAAGTACGTTTTGCCAAAAATGCACCTTCGCATAAACACAGCTGTCAAGAAAGAAAAAAAGAAAGAAAAGAGGTGAAAACACGCAGTTTGCATGTATCTTTACTTGTACATCAATGTTTAGTGTTGATGTACAAGTAAGGAAATTATTGTTGAGATCGTGGTACAGTGGGGATGAGGGAACATTCCCTTTTCCCCACTGTAGTGCAATCTCGGAGTGAGAATATTAAAGTAGAGGGGTGTGGGGAGCACAGCCCCCCACATGGGAGTGCAAGGGGCTTGCCCTCCTGCATAAATGTGTTTAAAGTGTTTTTATTTATTTATTTTTTTTGCTGGCTTTACAAGAAAGTGTGTTTTCAATTAAACACACTTTCATGTAAATCAGCTTGCAAATTTACATTTCGGTGAAATGTAAATTTTCTGCTCTAATAGGGATCCATATATGGATCACATCTGATCCAGCTAATTTACATTTCATCGAAACATAAATTCGCAAAGTTAATTACGCAAAAGTGCATTTTTTCGAAAATTAATTTTCGTGTAAAAATATAATTTAAAAAAAAAGAAATGAAATAAAAACATGCAGTTTGCATGTTAGTTTAGTTGTACATAAACATTTAGCGTTGATGTACAACTAAACAAACTATTGCTGATATCGTGGCACAGTGGGGATAAAGGAATATTCCCTTTTCCCCACTGTAGTGCGATCTCAGAGTGAGAACATTGAAGTAGGGGGTGCAGAGGGGCTTGCCCCCCCGCATGATTGTGTTTAGTGTGGTTTTTTTTGGTTTAGGTTTTATACGAAAGTGCATTTTTGAAAAAATGCACTTTCGCCGAAGTGAGTTCGTGAATTTACATTTCTGTGAAACCTGGATCAAAGTAGATCCATATACATGTGAGGGGTGTAGGGGTGCAGGGGGCTTGCCCCCCTGCATAATTATGTTTAGTGTGGTTTTTTTTTTTGGTTTAGGTTTTATACGAAAGTGCATTTTCAAAAAAAATGCACTTTCGCATAAGTGAGTTTGCGAATTTACTTTTCGGTGAATTATTGATTAAGAATGTGTTTCCAAGTGCTTGTTGATTAGGTTTAGAGCAAGGGCTAGGTAAGGGGACAGATTTTTTGTAGTGCATCTATATATATATATATATATATATATATATATATATATATATATATATGTATATGATGCAGCTTTACTTATTGCAGTGTTAAAGTGTAGCTAACTGTATGTGAGACTACCTGACATCCTTAGAACGAAAATGCTGCTGACTTATATTCATTTTTGTTGCGTAAAAGCTCTGTGTTAGCTAAATGTGCATTTACCACAATTTTAGTTGAAAAAAGAATACTTTTGGTGATATGTGCTGCCCTGGTGCATGTAAAATATGATTCCTGAATCATGTTGTAGCCTAGTGACTTATGTTCTCTCTAATTAATCTCATCCCTATCAGGTGCCATCCTCTTCTAACTGCTATCTGGAAAGGCTTTTAAAACTAGAAGGATGCCACCCTGCTGAAACCTAAACAGAAAGTCTTTTTGAACTGTTCCTCAACAATATTAAACTTGCTAAGGTTAATATCTATAAATTCTTTTTGTTTGTATCACATTTTATGCTGATCTGGGTCTAAAGCACTATTAGGTAGTCCCTAAAACTAAATCTAATCCCCTAAACCTTTAAATATTGGTTAACTCACAGTAGCTTTCACTAAGGTATTCCTGGTGGCTACAAGCAAGCATTTCCTTCTATATCACCAAAAATTGGGGGAATCATGCTAAAAATGTAGACTGTAAGCTTTGAAAGGAAGTGTTTCTAACTCTTAAAATGCTAAAGGAACACAGTAAGAAGCAAAAAAAAAAAAAAAGAAAAGAAAAAGTTTACTTTAAATCCCTATACTACTTACATACATTCACAGGCTCTAAGAACCTTGTGGTCTGGCTAAGCCCCACTCCGCTCAGGCTCACTCTGCTCGGACTCGCTCTGCACCCTGCCCTGCCCCCAATTTCCACCTGCCCCCAGTGGTGCTAAACTTATAGCAATAAAACCACACCCCCTCCTAACAGAACCAATCAACACTATCAAACTCATTGAAACCACCACCCCTTACCTCCCACTCCCTTTCATTATCATCCTTATTTATCCTGGTGATAACACAATAAAGATATATAGTCACCACCACTAGAAAGTCCCCACCTAATACAATGTTACTATTTTCTCTGCTACCCCATATACTTATTCCATATCTGCTCACCTTTTATGAAAATCAGTATTACCTAAGATTTCATTACCCAAAATGCCAAACCACCACCCCAATAGTATCAAATATGATAGACTACTTAATAAATCACCCTATAGTTATCTCCTTAACCTGTATAAACTATCAGCCTATAAGTTCCAGATATATCAGCTCTAAATTGAAACACTACCAAAAACTAAGAAATAAATTCTTAAAGCTTATAATAAGCTTAGACTATAACCTCACAATGGATGGGGACATCCACTCAAACCCCGAACCATCCACTCGATAAATCTAACTTCTGTACTAGTAACCCTACCAAAATGCTATCAGTAAATAGGCCCCCTAACTACCTCCTGCCCTGTCACCTAAACAATAGAAGCATAAACAATAAGGCACATAACCTGCATGCCCTCTTAGCTGTTCACTCCCCTGATACACTGTTTCTAACTGAAACCTAGGTAAAACCATCAACTTCAGATGATGAGGTATTACCACCTGGGTATAACATGCTTAGGCTAGACCGCACTACCAGGAAGGGAGGCAGGGTAGCTGTACTCTATACATCTACACTAAATATTACGATGGACCCTATACAACCACCCCAAGTTAATAACACAGAAATTCTGTCCACCAAACTGCAAATGAATAAAAATAAATATATAAATATTGTCTGAATGTGTATTCCCCCAAGGAATAATGCAACAACCCTAGAAGATATCCTCCACTGATTATCTAGTTCCTACCCTCAAGAAACTATAGTAGTTGGAGATTTTAATATAGACTGGAGCACCTGTTCCTCATAATCTCCAACCACTCATGTAAACCTATATGAGTTTACACAGATGATATCTACCCTGAAAAGGATAGGTAGACTTAATCGTAAAGTATACTATATTGGATACTCATCAATAGTCATCCCCAACTGTATATGCCAGGGACCCTCCCTGATGACCTAAGTGATCACTTTTTTACCTATATAATTAAACATAAAGCTGTTAATCCCCACCAGCCCACCCACAGAACAGTGAGAAACAATAAGAACTTTAACCCTACCAAATTCCAAAACAAACACAAATCATTCAGTTGGTCAGTCCTAAAACACTTGCCCCTGGAAGAAGCTGTTGTTCACTTTAATAACAAATTCCTTGCTATTCTTAATTATCATGCTCCTGCTCACTCCATTAGAACTAAAAAAAGTTGCACCGTGGCTTTCTAAAGGCACCAAATCAAAAATCACATTCAGAAACAAAGCATGGGACATATGGCATACCACAAAAAAACCCTATATCAAATTAGATATCGACAGATCAGGAATGAGACTAAAAAATCCATTTTACTAGATAAAAAAACTACTATTGCCATCTACTACATTAAAATCAAAACAACCCTCAAAAGTTTTGGGCAGGTATAAATAAACTATTGCACCTGGGACAAACCACCACTCCAACCCCTATAGCCTCTACTGATAAGCCCCAGGAGGATATCGCTAACACCTTCAATAGTTTCTTCACTGAGACTATCCAGTCCCTAGCTAGCCAGCTACCTCCAAGTTTCCCTAGGTGAAAGGCAGCTATTCCTAGTACCCAACTCTCCTTTAGCTTTCAACCAATTTCCTTATCATTTATTTGAGTCCTAATCAAAAAATGAAAACCTACTACCCTATCTGCAGATCTTCTCCCTGCTGAGTATCTGAAAAAAGCTGCAGATGCCATAGCATACCCCATCTCCATTCTAATCAATTGAACCATAGCAGAAGCTACCATCCCCTCCATCTCTAAAAATATCCCATGTTATACTGCTCCATAAAGGTGGCAGGTCCACTGAACTGTCAAATTTTAGACTCCTAGCTATATTGTCACCACTGGCTAAAATTATGGAAAGGTGCATCCATAGACAACTGCTACAATATCTGATCCAGAACAATCTCTTGGCTAACTCAAAGTATGGCTTCAGGCCTTATCATAATACCACCTCAGCCCTCCTAGCCTTCGCTAACACCATAAACCATAACCAAAACAATAACAAATAATCCTCAGACCTCTTTTTAGATCTCTCCAAGGCTTTTGATATGGTTGACTACCAACTATTAATTCACACTCTGAAATCAATTTGCTTTGATAGTCAAGGCCTCCAGTCATTCCAGTCTTATCTGAGTGGTAGACAACAGGCCGTCCTATGGCAGAACAAACTATCCAACCTCCTACCTAAAACCCTGGGAGTCTCCCAGGGTTCTATACTGGGACCTCTTCTCTTTTCCATTTTTATTAATGACCTCTATACCATCATCCCAGATGCAAACTGCATTCAATATGCAGATGACTCCACTTTCATTTGTTCTGCTACCTCCCAGTCAGATCTGTGGACATTATCCCAGAATACTTTTAACATAGTTGAAAATTGGCTTTCTGATTATCGTCTGATCTTAAACCCCAACACAACTAAGCTGCTACTTTTCTCTCCTACTCATAGGTCCTTTGCATTATCCTTTTCCATAAAATCTAATAAGACACCATAATCTTCCCAGATGTCTATACGAAACTCCAAGGTGTTATCGCAGACAACAACCTTAAATTTGATATGCATGTCAATCAAACTATCAAAACCATCAATAAAAAACTTGGCTCACTATAGAAGATTAAACCTTTCCTAACCCCACTTGCCAGAACTCTCATTGCACGCGCTTATTTATTTTAGACTCTTCTTTATGCTTCCCCTTTACTTACCAACTTAAGCAAAACTGATCTTAATAAACTCTCTAGCTGCTATAATCACATTGCCAGATTTGCCACTGACATGCTCTACAGAACACACCACTGTAATAACCTAACTTATCTTGGGTGGCTAGAACTGCCCACCCTAATTCAGTACAACCAGCTTATAGTGGCATATAAAGTACTTAACAAACCTGAAAATACACCAGCACTTAAAAACATTATCAACCCTTACAGTAACCTCAGACCACTTCGCTCTTCTAATAGACTCCTAGTTCAAACTGTCAAAACCAACAATTCAGCCGGTGACTCCCTGTTTGCCAGCTCTGTTGCTAAAACTCGGAACTCACTTCCTGCTGACATTACTCTAGAACCCACCCTAACCCTTGGATTCTGCAAGCCTTGCACGGCGTGCAGAATTAGTGCAGGAGCTCCAGCAGGCAATATGTCTGCCATGTGATCCAGGAATAACCTGTAGGGGCATTCACGAGCATTCCTGCACTAGTCCTGCATGGACTTAGCCCTTAGCAGGAGAAATCCATGCAAATTAGGTGAATTTGTGATCCAGGAATCTGGAAACCGGCCGTGCAGGACTAGTGTAATCTGCAGAAATGTACTCCGCCAGTAATGGAGTACATTTCTGCAAATTACAAAACGGAGCCATGACAGCTCCAAATAAAGGGTGGATATCATGTAGAAAGCATGCCAATGGCCAAGTATAAGGCCATTGGCATGGAAAACACTTGAAAAGAAAAAAATCAACTTTTATTTTTTCTTAGCCGATCTCGGCTATTTAAGCGTAGGGCAGTGACGTACAAACGGGATTGGAGGAAAATAAGAAAATAAACCTAAAATAAGCATTCTAACCAAAATCACTATTCTGCCATTATACCCAATGGCAGGCAGAAGACAACATGGCCAGTGAATCATGGTTGCTAAGGGGGGAGGGTCAGTGTGGGACATGTAACTATGCATTAGCAGGCAATCCTATGCAAATGAGGGGAATGATAGTGAATACCAGATTTCCCCTGCATGCTAGTCAGCTCCCAACAGTCTAAGAGCAGGAATAGCTTGGCGCAAGCCCAGGAGTCAGCTGACATCATAGGGGTGTATGTCAGGCATACTGTAAGTGGATTGGAGCTCTGTGGCTCAGGTTTTCTCCTAGCTTAGCACAGCTAGGCAAGGGAGTGTGTCTGAAGCTGCCTAGCACTCTTTACATTGCCTAAGTGGGTGTGTGCGCCACGCACCAGGTTTTAAAGAAAAAAAAACAAGTAAACCAGGAAATAGCAGCTCTGTGCACATTTGAGCACTGTGTTTGTGCGGCATGCCCCGGGCTTAAACAGGAAGGCAATGGGAAGGGAAAACAGCAGTAGGAAGGTAATCTAGGAGAAGTAGCATAGCTGGCAGGTGAAATGTATCAGAATCAGATAATTGCACAGGCAGCAGACCAGCCCAGCCCAGAACACTACTATAAACTATGGAAACACTTTTCCCTCTGGTTTTTCCCATGCTCTACACCACCGGTGTATACAATCAGGGAAATTTTAACATACAAAACAACAAAATGATAGGGGCTGCAGCAGGCATCATACAACATGTGGAAGAGGCTGAGGGTGGTGAGGATGTGAATGCTGTCAACCAACCCACAGTGAGGAGATGGGGAAGAGTGTACAGATGAGCTGGAGATAGTGGAGCACTATAGGGTGGACAGGGACCTCCTACTGCAAATTGTTGAGCTGTGCCAGCCACGCCTGACACACCAAACTAACAGAGGGGAACCCATCCCAGTGGATACCAAGGTATGTGTAGGCCTAAAAATACTATCCACAGGTACCTCCCAAAGCTCAGCTGGGGATATCATGGGGATCTCACAAGCATCAGCATCTAGAATATTCCACCAGTTCCTGGATACCATGTCAGCACATGCTAGTGAGCATGTATATTTCCTCAACACCCGTGAGGTGTTGCCCAGCAATATGCATATCTTCCACCAAATAGCAGAATACCCTGAGGTAGTGGGTGCTATAGACTGCATGCACATATGCATCAAAGCCCCACCCGGTGATCAGGGGAGGGTCTATATCAATGCCTTAATGAGGCACAAGCACAGACCAGACTTATAATAGAGCATGTGTTTGGGATACTCAATTCATGGTTCCGGTGCCTGGACACATCTGGTGGAGCCTTGCAGTACTCACCAGCTACATGTACTCAATAAATTCATAAATATTGTTGTTAATAAATTAACCAAAAAAATTTTTTTTTCTAAATATATAATATTATTATAATATTATTGTGGATGCGAATGTCAAGAAAGTTAATAGTTTCACTTTCCAAATTAAAGGTAAACTCCAAAAAGTTAGTTGAGGCAGTAATTAAAGTGATGAAATCCTGCACTAGTTCTGTAGGGCCTTTCCATAAAATGAACATGTCTTTGTAACTTGTGTAAAATGTTTCTTAAAGCTTTTGACTCTTAAAAGGTGAAATTATGTTTAATGTATGGACAGTTTCTCTTTGTGACTCGTATTTGTAAGTTAATTATTTTAGAATAATTATTAAGTGTTTTTCTAAATATTATATATTTAGAAAAAAAAATTTTTTGGTTAATTTATTAACAACAATATTTATGAATTTATTGTCATTTTAGATGTTTTAGTTAATATATATTTAGGTAGTTTAAGATGATTAATGGTAATCCTAGGGTTGCTTAGGCAAGTATTATGTAGCTCTACTTAGTTCTGACTTTCTGAAGATTTTAAACTAATGTATGCTCTCACTTTAAAATGGGAGCTCTATTTTACGTAATTAATTGATACGTAGATGTTCACATTTAAAAGCATTTGAATTTGGTTTTTGGTTTGTCTGAAGAAGGAAAAGCACAGTCTGTTTCCGAAAGTGCTAACACTATTAAATAGTTCTATCCTACGTGGCACCTCTGTGTACAGCATACTATGTACACAAGAAAGATATTTAGAAATAATTCCTCTTTCTGTGTGCTTTCCTTTAATTTGATTAAATTTTATGAAATACAATAATGATAGGATGATATAGAAATATAGTATGATAAAGGCATTTATGTAGCTGCACACTTTGTCTATGAATCTGGAGGTGCATTCACAAGGCTATAGTATAAGTGGCCATATTTGCATTCTGAGAGGTATTTTTGACTTGGGATTATTACATAATTTATTTTAACTCTTTATTGAATAAAAATATTTGAGTATATTGTATTACATATTGAATATCAAGAGCATATTTATTTTCCATTATGACATTTTTTCTTCATCTAGTAATGATCTGGCATAGTCTATTACTTTCAATATACCACCTTGCATTGGACTTACAGCCACTCTCAGACCTACTGAACTTGTATCATCCAGATAAACGTTTCACATTTTGGCTTGAAATGTGACATAGAACTAGCTAAATAAAAATATTAAGTGAATAAGTATTGTTTTATATTTGTCAATTTTAAACTAGTTTAAGATTCATTTTCTAATTCTGAGATATACTACTATTTTTTTCTGAAATTCATAACACATCTTGAGATACAATATGCCATGCCTAGAAAGGTTCCCATTTCTTTTCACTGCCTTTGATAAACATGCCATATAAAGCCTCGGCCTTGTTGGGATCTTACAGCATTCATTTTTCTGTAAATAAGAATGCCATGAAATTCTAATACAAATTTAGCAAGTACACATGTCACTTTGTTCAGTAATAATCTATTTTGTTTAAGGCTGTCAAGTACTTTTTTCTCAAAGACTTATCATGCTTTCCTACAGTTCCTCAAAATATGATATGATCACTGTAATTTATTTTGTGTCAGTTGGAAAACCTGTTTTATGATATTCTGAAATATTTCTGATGCTGAGATTATGGAAAAGATTAGTCTTTTTTTACCTCATCATTCCCATATGAGTTGGAAAAGTAATAATAGTTCCAGCCACTGGATGTAATTCAGTTGATGATAACTTGGCTTTAAATAATGTTTGCTGAAAACTGTAGCAACACTTAATTCTCAACCTGTAGCTGGTATTAAATATATTTCTCTTTCTATAGCTTACTTTGACAATCTCATGTCTCTACAGTTTATCATAGCTGAAATTCATTGGCTTTGGTGGTAAAACAAGGAAATCAGACCCATAGTAGTGCACAACATACTCTCTCCGTTAACAGCTTCAGTTCTACCATACTCTTCTGACTTAAAACGAAAATATTATTTTTCACTGAGCTTTATCTACTAGCTTTATACTAGGATCTAAATTTCATTTTACCTGATAGATTTTCAAATTTTGTATGCAATTGAATAAAACAATGATGTTAGTACTTAGTGAATTAAATATGTGATCATTCCAAGTGACTTTTCAGAAGGGTGACCCATTATAAAGACTCCCATGCTTTCTAGTACATGGAAAGTAGTTGCAGCTTTGTCTGTGCTGTTATTTAACCGCATCTTTGCCTGAAAACAGCATTTCATTGACAGTGATCTGTAGGAGTTGTATGTGCATATCTTTGCAGTAACATTTTTTGTAAATGTGGCTGTGGTTTTTATCCTTAAAACCTTCATTTTTTATTAACATAAAAGAGACATTTGATTCCAATAATATTTCAGGTATGTAATCTTACAGACACTTCTGTTTTTTGTTACTGTCAGTTACATGCACTGAATGGACATGAGTACGTTAATCTGTTGCTCTATCACTTTCTTCAGCTTGATTCTATCTCATTTCTGAAACATTTGCATATATGTTCTATTATATTGTACTTTACATTTTGAAGTTCTTTATGTATCATACTTTTTTATTTCTCATGGTAGTTATATTAGACCGTTTACATACTCTAGCTATATGGATTCCTTTCATGAAGATTACTTATGTTATTCTTTTTTATGGGTAATGTCTTTTGCCTGGGCATATCCTCCATAGCATCAGCAAAACCAATTTGTGTTTTTTTTTATCTTAATGTCTTACAATATGATTCTTTGCTTTACATTTAATCAATTTCTTATTGGCTATCATTTCATCTTTTTTATAATATGCTTTCATATTTGCTTTTTTTGGTTTTCAATATACTGTCTTCCTTGACTTTAGCTCAAACATTTTAATGACATAACAACATCAATGAGAGTTCTAAGAAAAATTGTGGCTAAGTTTTTTCCATACTGCAATTCTGAATAAATTATATTTTTCCTTCATTGACAATTCATCTAGTAAATTGCAATTTTATTGCAAGAGCTTTTAATTTTGGATATTTCATGTTTGCTGTCTCATATTCTTAGTATAATGCTGTTTTGAATAAAAAATGAATTAATTAAACATTTTATTAGGTTGAAAATGTTTAACCAACATATTTTTTTACATATTACCAGATATATTCCTTGAATATGACTTTACTTAGGTATGATATATTTTATCTTCAGTCATGTGTTAATGTGCTGAAATAAAGGTTATGACCTTGCATCTGTTTATCTAGTTGGAGCTTTTCTCCTGGGCTTCCACTGCAAAGGGATTTTTGACTGAACCCAATCAGCGACCCAGAAAACAAAAGCAAAGCAAAAATAAATAAAAATAAACTATTTACTACAGCTGCATGGTTTCTGATCATTGTTAACCATCTGTTCCACTGTGGAACTAGTGTCAGTGAGGATTATGCAAACTTGTATTTCAAGAAACACAACTCTAATTATAATACTGCATTATTGGAAAATGTGTGGTTATTTTTTGTTGTCTACAGCTCTGTTTCACATTTCATGCAGAACTGTCAAAACCTTTTCATCCTTCTGATCTGTGTGTTAATTGTTTTTATTTTTTAGGAAAGCTATGTAGAACATTTGCAATTTTACTTAAAGTCTTGTATTCTGGCTTCAGCTCCCTGGAAAATCAAATTAAGAACTTTCAAAACGATAAAGTAGACTAGTCACAAACCTTGCTTTGCTAAAATAAATTATTTCAACCTCATTCCAATTTGTCTAATGTTATTTTTTTTGAAATCAGTTTTCTTCACTTTAAAAAGGTAGATAACTAGTGTTTGTATGAAAAAACATAATAGGAAGACAATTCAGTCCTTGTTAAAGCATACACTTGATCATTAGTCGTTTTGTGAAAGGTAAGTTACACTTTTGAGGCATATTTCTCAATTGTTCCTAACTTATCAAGTGCCATACTTGTGTTTCAACATTTTTCTGTGTACCTCCTAAATGCGGATTTTACTAGCTGGAGAGCTGCTTCAAAATGTAGTTTTCATTGGGATTTTGGAACTCTATCTTGCAAATTCTAGAGGTGTATCATCAAAGTGCAAAACTCACTTGTAAAAACTAAAAGCATGTCTCTATACCCCAAACATTGATATTGTCTGCCTCAGAGAAGTGAGAATTCTCTAAGGTCAACAATTTCAGATTTTGTTCATATTTCTCACTAATTTCACAAAATGTTTCACTGTTTCAGAAATCACAGTATCAGAGCTAGAAAAAAAAACACATTAGAAACCTAAGGTCTACAGTGCACACTTAGGACAATCAGAAACATTATCCTGATGTGTAACATGATGCAGTCTAGCTACCAGCAGGTTGCATCTTGCAGGATCATCCCTGAGTATAGCACAACATTCTCTTTTTGTGGGCTGTGAACAAAAATTTGGGTGCAAACATTAAAGGGAGAACAGATGGACACAATTTGCCATTTACTCACTTTGCTGTAAACACACATCTGCATCCACAGACCACCAGTTGCGGCAGTAAGAAAGGAAGTAGCAGTTTTAGAAAATTCAAGCAAGTTGGAATGTTTCTAAAATGCACAAAAGATAGAAAGAGCTGATGGTTAAAAAATGACTGGCAAATGTCTGTTGGTCAATTAAAGATCAAAAGGCAAAACACAGAAAATATTTACAAAAATTAGTAAGCTGAGCAGCAAGTGCATGCACAACTAACTAAATGAGTCACTGTGAGACAGTGAAAGACAATTAGACAAACTGGAAAGGAATGGTAGAAATAAAAACAGATAGACACAGCAGTTCTACAGCCATTCACAACAGAATCTAAAAAAACTGTTTTCAATATCAATTCACAAAACAGTCCATAGGCAAAGAACAGTTGTCATTTTACTAATATTCTTTAAAAAAAAAAAGCCAGGGAGTGCTTTCTCCTTCTTCCACCAAAGTGAAACAGGAAGCTAATAAAAGACTGCTTGAGGAACCAAGAAGGATTTTTTTAAGTAATCTGTGGTTTAACTAAACCATCTGTGACAAAGCTACTCAATTTATTAAACTCATTTCTGCCTTCAGGAAATAGCAGTCTGCAATAATAATTTGCATTTGTTTGAAACTCCTTAGAACTGGGGACATACAATGTAATAACAGGCTGAGATCAGAAGACAAATGCTACAATCTCCAGTAAACCCGTAGTTCTTCAAAGCATCCTAATCCTAACAATGCTGTCAGAAATAGACACAGTAAACAAATCTCCAAACATCTATACCTCATATAGACCTATATCTTTATTAAATAATGATTATAAGATATTTATGACAATATTAACTAATAGAATGAAATTACTACTATCCAAAACAATAAATAATGATCAAACTGGATTTATATATCATAGACACACACATGACAATATTAAAAGGATAATTTCTCTTATAGATTACGTTAATAAAAATAAAATAAAGAAACACTCATAATTGGCTTAGACATTGAGAAAGCCTTTGATACCCTAAATTGGGACAAAATCCTAATGCTATTTGAATTTCTTGCATCCTTTGTTCATCTCCTAAAGAATATATATGCAAATAATTTAGCGTATGTCAAGTTAGGTCCTTTTACCTCTGAATCTATACATATAACAAAAAGCACTAAACAAGGATGTCCAATGTAAACGATTCTATTTGCTCTGGCTATTGAAATATTGGCAGATTCAGTTCGTAACAATATAAAAATCAAAGGAATAGATGTTTATGAACAATACAATTCTAAATTAATGCTATTTGCTGATGACATATTACTAACGTTATCTAATACAAAAGAGACATTAGAAGACTTAGATATATTAATTGACAAATTTCACATGATTTCAGGACTCCGTTTCAATAAATCAAAATCAAAAATGTTATTCTTAAATAAAAATAGAACTACAGACTAAAGGGGATCACTTTTTCCCTTAGAACTGCTCTAAATCTCGAAATAAGCACTCTATTTTCATTCTAAAGCCCTGCACTTGCTCGTATAAGTAATCTTATAGGTAAACACTAATAAACTTAAGCACTACATCCTCTTATACTCCTTTTAAGCACTTGCTCCCTATTGGTTCTTTCTGATCAGTCAATAAGTAGTTCCCTATATTATTCAGGCATGTCCAAAGGTCAGTTTCAGGTTTACACTCCAGTGCAGCTGGTGAATCTGGAAACCTTGAGGCAATGTTACAACTGCCTTATGTATACAGAACACCCTTTCCTCCTCCCAACAAGCTCAAATATATGTGAGAGATGCAACTATATAGCCAAACTGGAGGCTAAGCTCTCCCAACCCAGTACTGGCACAGCCTGTCAGGAGAAGGTAACCACACACACCACAAATCCAGACTCACATACACCTATCGCATCAGCAAACCAAACACATAAACACACAAAAACATACTCAGGGGCTCTAAATAAAAATCTGCCTAAGCAGCAGAGACCTCCAAAGCAGACATCCAAGCAACCCCTACCACGAAACAATACCCACGTAGCACATAGCTCACAAAGTCAGTGTGCCACACAGTTATAGCCCTTAAGGCTAAACAACACACCTAATACACTTGTAATAGGTGACTCTATTGTCAGACACACTGATGTCCCACTCACCAGGCTGAACAAGGAGAAGGTCACTGTAAGCTGCCTGTCGGGTGCCAGGATCCGCCACATAACACAAGCACTCAGGTCACTCCAAAGCAAGTACAAATATGACTCCGTCATTGTCCATGCTGGTGTGAATGACCTGAGACGTACCTCCTGGACTACATGAAAAAAGACATAGAGGAGCTTTTTGATCATGTAGCCCAGGCCGGTATGACCCTGACCTTGAGTAGCATCTTACCCTCACCAAGAATGATGCCACAGTATAAAGACAAAATGATCAATTTTAACAACTGGCTACAGTATTGGTGTCATTCAAAGGGGATCCAGTGCCTGGGATGACATGCTCGACAAGCCACGTTCCTTCGCTAGGGACGGCTTGCACCTGTCACCCCTAGGTTTTAGAATACTGGCAAAGGCTCTTGCCTCCCCCATAGTGCCTTTTTTTAGGCAAGGCTCAAAAGACAAACCCACCTCCATAGACAACACAAAGAAAAAAAAACTAAGGGTAATGCTGCTCAAAGCCAGAAGTCTAAACCTCAAGATGCACACACTCAAGACTCTCCTCAGTATGGAGAATATCGATATCTGTGCAGTAACAGAAACCTGGTTCAAGGCTCCCGAGAGCACCCCAGCACTAACAGGTCATACTTCATACCATGCTTTCCGGCCCCAAAACTTGGACCAAACCACAAAATGAGGGGGAGTATCCATATTTATCAAAGATACCCACACCTCCAGGTTAGTGGCACTGCACGAAGCATCAGAGACCATCCATGTGCAACTAACAGTGGGCAAAACTGCCTTTCAGTTTGTAGCCTGCTACAGACCACCCTCCCAAACACAGGAACCTCACTTGGCTTTCCTGAGAACACTGGAGAATATGTAGGACTCTCCAAACACCATTATATTGGGTGACTTCAACTACCCAAACATTGATTGGGAAAACTACTCAAGCCCAAACACCCTCGCCCAACGGTTCCTAGAATTTATAATCTCAAATGCTATGGAACAACTGGTCACCACTCCCACAAGAGGGGAAAACATATTGGATCTGGTCATCACCAACATGGGGTCTCTATGTTCCACACCAGAGGTATACCCCTCATTGGTAAGATCAGACCATAAACTAATCTCACTGGACATCCATATTCTGTCCCCACCCCTAGCCAAGGAAACCACGGTGAAGAACTTCTCAAAAGCAAACTTCACACTTCTCAAAACTGAGGTGGAATCCTTCAAAGTCCCCGTCCAGTGGAAAATACTGCCCAAAATGCAGAATCCTTTACAAAAGCATTCTATGGACACCTACAGGAATGCATGGAGCATGCTATCCCAAATAAAACCAAGTCTCACTCCTGCAAAGACAGGAGACCTGTCTGGTGGACCCCAGCCATAAATAAGCTATACAACAGAAGGAGAAAGCTACTACACGATAGAGCAAAATCCCAAAAAGGGAAGGCGTCTCTGATCAGTACTATCAAGAAAGTACGATCCCTCATAAAATCATCTAAGGTCAGCTTCGAAAGAAAAATTGCACAAGACACTAAAGATAATCACAAGGCCTTCTTTACTTATGTTAGAAACCTGGGAGGCAACTACCAGATATGCTCTGAGTTAGTGCAAAATGACAAAAAATACACTGAACCCACAGACATTGCCAACATCCTGGCAGAAAGGTTCAGTATAAACTTCTCCTCCCTTCCCCCCAAAAGAGCAAATGTCTATCCCAATAGAGTGTAGCCTTCCTGAGATCACAGATGCACAGGTGAGAGCTGCCCTCTCCAAAGCAAAAAACACAGCATCAGTGGGACAAGACGGTGTCCCGAGCTGCATCTTATATGAGCTCCAAGAAAAACTAAACCCTTATATAAAGTCACTGTTCAATCTCAGCCTTACTACAGGATATGTACTCAAGGAATGGCGTACAGCAACAGTGGTCCCACTCCACAAAGGTGGTGCCACAACAGACCCCAGAAACTATCACCCTATAAGCCTAACTAGCCTGGTATGCAAAGCTATGGAGTGTATCACAATGGAAATCATAAACAAAGACATTGGGAACCTCCAGGCACTGGATCCTACCCAATTCAGCTTTGTTAAGGACAGATCTTGCCTCTTGAACCTGGTCGACTTCTTTGAAACAGTTACCAAAGCCATAGATGAAGGGGAGGTAGTCCACACAGCCTACCGTGACCTCGCAAAAGCCTTCGACACAATACCCCACTCGGGCATCATAAATAAGCTCACCAGCTTAAATATCAACCCCTATGTCACAAGATGGGTTATAAACTGGCTCAGGGATAGAACCCACATGGTCAGAATAGCAGGTGCCATGTCAGACTCTAAACCACTTACAAGTGGCGTCCCACAAGGCTCAGTCCTGGGACCTCTCTTGTTCGGTATATATTTCTCCGAGGTACAGGCTAACACGGGTGGACTATGCCTGACCAAGTTTGCAGATGACTGCAAACTGGGTGCCGTAATCAACTCTCCGGCTGACACAAGCATCCTCCAAAAGGGTCTCACAGAGATGGATAACTGGTGCCAGAGCCATGGCCTAAAGCTAAATGCCAAAAAGTGCATAGTCATCCCCTTTGGGAAAAACAAAGTGCCCACAAATTACCACATAGGTGGTAATCCATTAAGTACGGAAGAAGTAATTAGGGACTTGGGGACCTAAGTAGATAGTAATCTCTCCTTTGACAATCACATTGCCAAAGTGGTTAGAAAGACCTTCTATATAGCCCACCTTATCATGAAAGGATTCACATCTAGATCAAGAGAGGTCATTGTGCCCCTCTACTTATCACTTATCAGGCCCATAATTGAATACAATGCCCCATTTGGGATGTACCTTACCCGACACCTGCAGCAACTGGAAAGACCCCAAAAGTACCTCACCAAGAGGATCAAGGAGCTCAAACAGATGCCCTATGCAGTTCAGCTAAAGAAACTCCAGCTCTACTGAGTTGCGTACCGCCGACTCAGAGGCGATCTGTGTCTGACGTATAAAGCCATGTCCAACCCAGAATTAATGGACATGCTTCACCTCAGGAAATCCAAATCCCTTAGAGCTACACACTCCAGGGACTTGAACCTCAGCACAGAAATAAATAGGACATGCTGGAGGGACAGATTCATATCCCAGAGGCTCCCCTCACTCTGGAACAAAATCCCAATCCATGTTAGGCAGAGCCCCTCACTGACCCTCTTCAAGAGAAATCTTGATGAGTGGATGGGAGATCGTAAGTACCCCTGGGATCAGTTCTGTGTCCCTGCTTGACAGAGGTATAGTAAACTAACCTTAAAAGGGCTACCTTCTGTGACCTACTATACAGAGGCACAGTCAACTAATCTAAAAGGGTGGTGAAAGCCAAACACACTCTGGCTAGGCGTATAAATGCCCTAGGGCAGATAGCCTAGTATCAACCTATGAACCTATGAACCTATATCATAGGGAAACAATAATCTACCTTAAAATATCTAGGAATTGAGTTATGCAAGGATAATAATGAATTAATCTAAAAAAAACTACAATAATAGATTCAATACAGTTAAAATCTTTGTGGAAAAATAGAACAAAATAATATTAACATTTGAAGATAGACTGCAGTTAATAAAAATGGTTTTACTGCCCAAGATCGTATATATAGCCTTGGCAATACAACTGTTACCAGAAAGGAATATTCTTAAAGAAATAAATTCATGCCTAATAACATTTTTATGGTTTCCAAAAGAAACAGAATAGCTTTAATACATCATATCAGACCATGGAAACAGGGAGGATTAAACTTTCTTGATATAGAAACATATATAAAAGCATGAATATCTTAAACAATCTCAGATTGGATAAACCCAAATTACTCTGCAAATTGGAAAGAATTACTAACTGTAATATCAATAAATGAATTTGATTTACAAAAAAAATTTCAAATAACAGATAAAAACAATTTGCCATGGCACATATTCCCCAGGATTCAGCAAGCTTTGCGTGGCATGCAGGAATAGTGCAGGAGCTGCTGGAGGCAATATGGCCACAGAGAGATCCAAGAATAAGTTCCCGGGACACGCATGAGTGCTCCTGCACTACTCCTGCACAGACACAGCTCCTGTATGCAAATTATCCCATTTGCAGGTGAAAACCATGCAAATGAGTTGAATTTGTGATCCAGGAAGCTGGCAGCCGGCCATGCAGGACTAGTGTAATCTGCAGAAATGTACTCGGTTAGTAACCGAGTACATTTCTGCAAACTATAAAACAGAGCCATGACTGCTCCAAATAAGGGGTGTATATAATGTGTAAAGCATGCCAATGACCATGGAAAACAGTTGCAAAAATAAAAAAATAACTTTTATTTTTTTTTTGGCCGATTTCAGCTGTTTAAGCATAGGACAGCGGCGTGCAAACGGGATCGGCCCGAAAATGAAAATAAAAAAAAACTTGAAAAAAGCATTATATCCAAAATCACAATTTTGACATTATACTCAATGGCAGGCAGAAGACAACATGGCTATTGAATAGTGGTTGCTAAGGAGGAAAGCTCAGTGTCAGACTTGTTACTAGGCATTAGCAGGCAATCCTATGCAAATGAGGGGAATGATACTGAATCCCAGATTCCCCATCATGGCTAGTCTGCACCCAACCGTGTAGGTGCAGGAAGAGCATGGTGCAAGCCTAAGAGCTAGCTGACATCATAGAGGGGTGTGTCAGACATACTGTAAGCTTATTGGAGCCCTGTGGCTTGGGTTTGCCCTTAGCTTAGCAGAGCTAAGCAAGGGGGTGTGTCTGAACCTGCCAAGCACTCTTTACATTGCCTAAGTCAGTGTGCATGCCACACACCCTGTTTTAAAGGAAAAAAAAAGTAAACCAGTAAATAGCAGCTCCATGCACATCTGAGTACTGTGTTTGCATGGTGCACCGCTGGGCTTAAACAGGAAGGCAATGGGAAGGGAAAACAGCAGTAGGAAGGTAATCAAGGAGAACTAGCATAGCTGGCAGGTGAAATGTGTCAGAATCAGCCAATTACACAGGCAGCAGCCCAGCCCTATTACACCACTATAAACTATGCAAACATCTTTCCCTCTGTTTTTTTCCCACAAACTCTACACCATCGGTGTACACAAGCGGGGAAGTTTTACCAAACAAAAGCAGCAAAATGATAGGGGCTGCAGCAGCTATTATAAATCAACATGTGGAAGAGGCTGAGGGTGGTGAGGATAAGAATATGATGACCAACCCACAGTGAGGAGAAGGAGAAGAGTGTACAGACCTAGGGTAACCTACCAGGGGCTACATGAGCTGGAGATAGTGGAGTACTATAGGGTGGACAGGGAACTCCTACAGCAAATTGTTGAGCTGTGCTGGCCACACCTCACACACAGAACAAACAGAGGGGAACCATCTCAGTGGATACAAAGGTATGTGTAGGCCTAAGAATACTAGCCACAGGCACCTTCCAAAACCCAACTGGGGATATCATGGGGATCTCACAGGCATCAGCATCCAGGGTACTCCACCAGTTCCTGGATGCCATGTCAGCAAATGTCGATGAGCACGTATATTTCCACAACAGCTGTGATGCGTTGACCAGCAATGTGCATCTCTTCCACCAAATAGCAGAATACCCTGAGGTAGTGGGTGCTATAGACTGCACGCACATATGCATCAAAGCACCACCCGGTGAGTGGGGTAGGGCCTACATCAACTGCAAAGACTTCCCTCCATTAACTGCCAGGTCATGTGCAATGCCCAAGGCATTATAATGAATGTGTGTGCTGGCTGCCCTGGAAGCTATTACGACTCCCACATCTGGCTTATGATGCAGCTGTACCAGAGATTTGCCAATGGGGACATCCCTTATGGCCACCTAGTGGGGGATGCTGGTTATGCACTGGAGCCATGGCTGATGACACCCTTCAGAAATGCACACACACACAAACAAAACCTCCATAATGAGGCGCACGCACAGACCAGAATCATAATAGAATGTGTTTGGGATGCTCAAGTCACAGTTGCGGTGCCTGGACATATCCGGTGGAGCCTTGCAGTACTCACCAGCTACATGTACCCAAATTGTCATTGTATATGCCATGCTACACAATATGATCCTGTGGAAACAGCTGCAGCAGGAACAGTATGGGGCAGGGCCACACAGCCCCCCACCATTGCCAAGGCCTGCTCAGGCACAGAGTGACTCAGAGGAGGAATAACCTGAGCCTGCCCTATTAGGCAGAAGGAGGCATGCCCAGTATGCCCAGGCCATGGCAAAGAGGTGACACATAGTACATACACTGATATGGTAGGAACCCAGGGAATGACACCTCTCTCTGACTCGCACATACAGTAAAAGGGATGCCAAACATGACACTACCTGTGCTTAACCATGTATAGGGAGTGTACTATGTGCATCCGACATAGTCAGCCCTCCAGCACCATTCTCAATACTGGCACAGCCACAAGGTAAGTCACTCTCCCTATCAATTGCCAAATGGAGTAGTATGTTTTGTTACTTGCATCTATGGTATGGATGTGAGCATGCAAGGTAATTGGGTGGCTGAATGGGATGTCAGCAGATAGTAGACACCTATAGTGGCAGCATGAAATCTGTAACAAATACTGTTGTCACCATAGTAGTCAGTACTAGACAAGGTGAAAAAACTCACTGCAGGAAATGTGGTGGCCCACATGTGTAGCCATAGGGGACACACATGCCAATCAGGGAGGTTCACATACCCAACAACAGTCTCAGCCAGCAGGACAGGCATAGACAAACACAAACAAAGGCTGTGCTAAGGTCTCTGATTGATGGCTATGGAGAACATCCCCCCTCCAGACCTACACAGACAGACTACAGCAGGTCAGGCAGTGGGATGTTAATTCTGAAGGGTAAGAAGTCTGAAACTGAAACGTAGGTCAATCAAATCTAACACCTATAGTACACTGATATGCTTCTAGTCAGCATGATAGGTCAGAATACAGAATGAAATGGAGTATCTGAAATATCAGTACAGTCATAGCAAATGTGTACAAGTGGAAGGTGTGCACCCCCCAATCCTATGTAGAAATATTGTAATATGTATGTGTAGGTATAATAACAGTGGAGCACAGACTACCCGAACTGGCCAAAGTAGCAGGATAGATTGTAGCATGTGTACAATATGCAGGTCTGCATGTGTTAAGTTAATGTGTGTTGTATATTGTGTGAGTGGTCATTATGTAGGCATGGTGATATTTGTCCTGGTGGCCATTGACCAGTACTGCCAATAACAGGGCCAGGCTCTCACAACTGCAGTGCCAAAAACAATGCATCCCAGTAAAACACATTAAAGCAGTAAGCCATAGTAAATGTTTGGAAGTAATATCTGTCACCATCTGAAAGATGGACATGGCATGAATGTGGGCCCAGACATACAAGCAGTACACAGGTGGAAGTACCCCAGACAGACAGTGTATAATATGTTACTGTCAAATGGACACACCTTTGGAATTGTACATACATGTTAGTAGCACATTAGTTGGGTTTGTAGTATGGAATACCAATGTCATCTGGCCAAACACTGGCAGACCACAAAGATCACAGGTATGAAGTATTGAGAAACTGGTGATGTCCCTGCACAAGCCAGCATAAGTGGAATGCCCCATGCATATATGTGAGTCAGATGCAAGTAGTGTCCATAGCACACATGCACCCAGCTCACCCCATCATCACCCACAGATACCTATCTGGTCTTATCCCTGCTGTTGGGAATGAGTACAATATAATCCCCACCTCGGTATGGCAATAGCCAAAGAATGCAGCATGCAGAACAGGTGCCCCATGCAGGTGTGTCTCTAGCTGTAAGCAGCACCCTACCAGCATCCACAACACTGGATCAATAATGACAGAAAGTATTGGCATTAACACCTTGCATACCTACCCTGTCACCCCAGGGGAATATAGTGTCTTGCAGTCTGGGACTGTAGGAGTGACACATTGCAATGGCATACTACAGCTGGTTGGCATCACTACCAAATGACCTACAGTCCTCCACCCATATTGCCAATGTATGTTATGTCATGGAATCCAAAATAAAAACATAACACAGTCCACAGAACCCAAATGCAAAGCCATGTGGACAAATCCCAGTAACATGTCCACCATGTCTTACTGCATGAACTGTGGACCAACACCAAGTTACTGCAGGGATGAGGTGATAACTACATGGAACTTATCAGGTAATGTTTGCATTATGTTTGGAAGAGGATAGAACAATAGGGGGGTAGAAGCATGGACGGCATGGAGTGTGTGAAGTCTGAAACTCAGCCATATGCACATACTATCCCTGCCTGCAAACACAGGAATGAATGGCTACAAACCTGCTCGTAAACCATAATGTGAAGAGGTAATGTCCAGAATTATGACCCCTGCCTCTGGGTAACCTGTGTGAATCTGTAAAGCTGTGAGGTATGGCCACAGCAGGATATGGTCATACTGTCACGTCAATGGATGTACAAGCATGGTATCCTCAGCCACAGCTGTACCAAGGTGCTGAACCATTTACACAGACCCATCAGCAAGTGTCTGCAGCTTCCCCTGCAGAATGGCATGATTGTGTAAGAATATGTAGGCTGCAGACCACAATACTGGACACAGCTGCATTCACCTGGTGTTTCCCAGGACATTACTGCAAGCAAATATGTATACCTGACAGTACTTGATGACATAAAACATCACAGTGTAAAACAGTACATATGTCTGAATATCTCTGCTAACACCAATACCATGTAGTAGAAGCAGCACAGACACAATTACCTACAGTAACCCACTGTCATTTGCCCATTTTGACCCCATATTGTCAACTGATCTACAGATATCCCACAGAAACAGGTTGCTAGCTGTAGGTGTAGAACACAAAAGCCTGCACTGGAGTACAAACTACCTGGAATGGTTTCACACATTCAATACAGAAGGTCATACTGGGAATGCTCCCACATTTACAGAAATGTATACCATGTCTGACAACAACAGTGGACTATACATATCTGACAGTCACAGATGTTTGTGCGCACACTCCTCATTACACACAAGTCATGCTTTGCACACACATTGGATAGGAATCCACACATATATCCAAGGACATCACACAATAATAGACCAAAATTACCCATACATAGATGTGTGAAAGAGAGTGGCAGACAGTGACAAAGAGCCTCTCATCATGAGGCCTGTCCCACCCAGCACACACCCAATTGGCTAAAATCACATGACATGCAATTGTCAATCACTATAGATATTTGCCTTTGGTATCCCACAGCACTGTAGCATCTGTAGGGCTTGTGATAACAGTGTAACATGACTGTATAAGTCAGTAGTCATCTAGCAGTTGTATACACATACCTGTGAAATATAAACCTGTGTGTGTCTGAGTGTTGTGTGTCTGCTTCCAGATGAATGGGTTATGGCCCATGCACACACTGCACTCCCTATTGTCCTACTATGGCAAGCCTGCTGATGTTTTCACCTTGAAATACACCTTTGGGGAAAGAGTAGCCCAGTAATCTCCATGACATGTCCTTTAACTGCATAATGCTGTAGTGTGATGTGTTAGTTAGGTATGCGTTCTAATCCCAGACATGGCAACTGTGTGTGTGTGTGTGTGTTTGTCTGTGTAGGGATCAATGTTTTTGAGGCCATTCACACTCACTACAATTTCAAATGCCCTACTTTGGCAGGGCTGCTGATGTCATTCACTTTGAAATACACCTTTGGGGAAAGCATAGCCCGGTGATCTCCGTGGAGTGTCTTATAACTGCTTAATGCTGTAGTGTGATGTATTAGTTAGGTAGGAACTATATTCCCAGACATGGCAACTGTAGAACTTTGTGTGTGTTTATCTGTGTAGGAATCAATGCTTTTGAGGTCGTTCATACTCACTACAATTTCAAATGTCCTACTTTGGCAGGCTGCTGATGTCATTCACTTTGAAATACACCTTTGGGGAAAGCGTACTCCTGTAATCTCCATGGTGCATCCTATAAATGCGTAATGCTCTAGTGTGATCGACTAGTTAGACAGGAGTTCTATTCCCAGACATGGAACTGTAGAACTTTGTGTGTGTGCATTTATCTGTGTAGGGATCAATGCTTTTGAGGCTATTCACACTCACTTCAATTTCAAATACCCTACTTTGGCAGGGCTGCTGATGTCATTCAATTTGAAATACACTTTGGGGAAGGAGTAACCCAGTAAGCTCCGTGGCACATGCTATACCTGCGTAATACTATAGTGTGATATACTAGTTAAGTGTAGTTCTAATCCCAGACATGGCAACTGTAAAACTTTGTGTGTTTGTCTGTGTAGGGATCAATGCTTTTGAGACCATTCACAGTCACTACAACTTCCATTGGCCTACTTTGGCAAGCCTGCTGATGTCATTCACTTTGAAATACACCTTTGGAGAAGGAATAACCCAATAAGCTCCATGGTGTGTGCTATAACTGTAAAATGCTGAAGTGTGATTGTTAGAAAAATATGTATTAATGTGTATATTAGTGCTTTTAAAAGCCCAAAAGGGTTAACACATTTATTCTATTTCATACTGCATAAATCCATATAAACTGCGAATGC
The DNA here is from genome assembly GCF_019279795.1 of Protopterus annectens. Classification (NCBI taxonomy): domain Eukaryota; kingdom Metazoa; phylum Chordata; order Ceratodontiformes; family Protopteridae; genus Protopterus; species Protopterus annectens. Next base: position 1,523,418,092 of record NC_056737.1, on the reverse strand, counting down.
TTTCTGACCTTGTATTTTGTCAGCACAGCTGAAATCTTGCTTTGGAAATTTACTGAGAAGCAGATGATTTTCTGCTTGGTTAGGAAAATAATGAATAGAACTATACCGTTTCTATAATGTTATTAAACTTGGACAATTAGCTCTGTTTGTGCTATAAGAACATACACAGCTGCAGGAAGGATAGATAAGTAGAACAAAGACTGCTTGTAGAATATGAACTATAATCTGTGTTTACTTTGTGCTTGAATTAGCAGAGTACCTTGAAATGTAACACAGCACTGTAGAAATAATTGTAACTAGCTAGTGGTCTCCAGGGCCATGTTATTTTTCAAAAAGTTTCTCACAAATCTAGTAATGTAATGTCATGTCAGCAGAAAATCATGAACAATATCTACTGTGAAAAACAATATTGTAGGCTTGTATTTGATTACGTCAGCTTTAGAAGGCAATGTCTCGTAAAACAGTATAAGAATGGCTTCACTTCCTGTTACTAATCAGACAAACTCTGTATTTTTGCATGTTTTTTGTTTCCTTGCTGCAAGAATTAAAAGTGCCTTAACCTGAACCTTACGTGTATTGGTCTTTGAAGTTTTTTCCTTTGACAGATTGCTCCTTCGGACCGCAAACCTTCACTTTGCCTCAGATCAGACAGGCCAGGTGGCTTGAAACCATACGGGGAAGAAACCACATCGGTTCTTCTTATCTGAAAAGACCTCCGACTGAATTGTCGTACAAAAGAGGCCAGCCACTTTCTGATCTGTGATTGAAGGAAGGGTTTACCTCAAACCAGGTGATCAATCATGAACGCTCAGGTAAGGTGAATTTACCTTCTCTTTTTCTGTTTCATATCAGGGACTTGATTAGCATTGTTTTGTCAGGAGATTTGTTTTGTACAGATCAGGGACAAAAAGATTGCTGTCTTGTCATAGATCAGGGAAACAGAATAGGTAGCCAGTCATTCTGGAGAGACTATAAAAAACCCTGTGGTACCATGTAAAAGATAAGCAGGGTTACATAACATTCTAAAGGTTAGAACAAAATGGGAAATAAGTGCACAAAAAGATCCCGAACTCCGCCGTTAACCGAAGACGCGAAATATATGCAATCACAATGTGCCGATAATGTTAAATACTACTCAAAATGGGTTAATAAGTATGAATTTGATGGTAAATTAGAAAAATCCTCACTTGTTAAACTTGTCAAACAGCTTAAAACTGATTCCAGAGGTCGGATAAAAAAGCAACATAAATTAGGAATTCCTCAGGCACACAGGTGGATTGAGGAAGTAAACCATAGGGAAGAAAAGAGTAATAATTCAAAAGCAATGTTTTTAGATAAAGAGGACAATAACTTAGTAATAGCATCAGCCCCTCCACCTCCCTTACCAGAATATGAGGCAAGTGAACAAGTTAGTTGACCCCTGCGATATCCTGCTATCACTGTAAGTAGAGACATTACAAAAGCAACACCATTGGTTAGAGATCCCGTCGAGACCAGGTCTCGAACACAGGCAGGAAACTCAAAAGGGGACATGAGTTATATCAAATAGGTAGAAATTCACAATATATGAGTGAAGAAGAGATATGCCCACTCATAGAAGTACCTAATCCTCAGGCAGGACAAGAAGGACAGAACCCAACACTCTTAGTGTACAGACAGTGGACACCGGAAGATATCCGGAAAGCCACTGAGGGAATTCCCCATCCAAAAGTTAATTTTAGAAAATTTTTAGAAGACTTACAAGGCATGAGGTTAAGTTATAACCTAAACAGAGAAGAAGTAGAGAAAGTAGTCAGACAAATCTTGGGACCAGATTGGCACATGATCAGTGACAACTGGAATCCCCATGATGCTGAACATAAACCACTCCCACATAGCAGCGCAGAGTTAGACAACAGAGTGAAAGGTCTTACAGACCGAATCTCTGAGAAATGGAAGCCTAGGGCAGACTGGACTTGCATTAATCAATGCATCCAACAAGAAGGTGAAACTGTTGACAGATATTATGCTAGATTATTAGAGTGTTTTAATAACCATTGCGGAATGCAGGTTCCTGAAGATCAAACACATGATTCCCCATATGAGCAGCAGTTAAAGAATGCATTTTTAAAAGGCAGTATTGCACCCATAAGCAGCTTTATCACAAAACACATGGTAGATCATCGTACAAGTAGATTACAGTCACTGCTTGAATATGCTAGGCATGCCAAAAGGCATTTTAATAGCAAAAAGAAAAAGAAAGTCCAAGTATTTTCTGTAGAAGATGGAGCAGACGTTTATGTAGTACAGTCCGGGAAAAAGGGCAAGAGAAATGCCCAGGGAAACAAACAATCTGATCAACGATCTGAGAACTTTGAGGGACGGAAGAAAAGGGGGGAGTGCTTTAAATGTGGTAAAAAGGGACACTTGGCAAGGGATTGCAAGAAAAACAAGAAGGCAACCACGGAAGATAAGGAGGGTGAGGACTGACTATATGGTAGTCAGGAATCACTAGAAGGGGATAGTGGAGAAAGGACAAATGAGAATGTGATAGAGGGAGTAGAGAATGTGACAGAAGAAATAGAGGAAGTGCAAGAAGTTACGGATAGTGAAGAAAATGAAATATTAGATTTGGCTTTATTGAGCTTAGAGCTCTATTTAGCAGACACAAAACCAGAAGTCACACTCCTGGTAGAAGGGAGGGAAGTCACATTTTTGTGTGACTCGGGGGCCTCACGGACCCTGATACATCCCTCCAAACTGCCAGAGAACTCAGAATAACCTGATTACATATTAGTGAAAGCAGCTAATGGACAGCTGTATCAAGAGCCCCTCTCCCATAACATCGCGATAACTGATCCTGTTTCAGGATTGACCCAGAAAAGCAAAATTGTTGTTTCTGCAAAATGCCCAGTAAACCTCTTGGGCAGAGACCTTATGCAGCTATTTGGTATAGCAGTAGTTCCAACTATGCAGGGTATGGAAGCACAGCAACAAATTGATACTTTTGCAGTGCAATCGGAGGGTGAAACATTTTATTGGTACAGCCAGGACTTGGTTATGACTGGTCCAGGGCAGTAACCGAAGAGCTGATGAATGTAGCCATCAGCAAGTTCCCCTCCCTTGACACTGATAAACAACATTTGTTGCACTGTACTCTGTATTATTGTAGCACACCAGGACCTGACAAGGAATATGAGCAAGAGTTGTTTAGAAACCGCGCGAACAGGTTAGTATTACGTAATATGTACTGCGACATAGAAGGGAACAGTGTAGTTAGCTGTCATTGCCCCAGGAATTCTTTGCACTTTACAAATCTAATCGATTACCACATGTTAGCTTGACTAAGGACAAAAATGCAAAATGGGCAGACTTAGGAGAAAAAGTCATGAGATGGAAAAAACAGACAGAGTTAGAGCTGTCAGAACAGGGAGTACAAAAGCAGAAGTTAAATTGGATAACACAGACACACCCAGCTGTACACTTGCAGTCTAGCGAGTACAGCTGATTAGCACTCTTATTAAAAGAGGAAGAAGATTCCTTACAAAGCATACCAGAAACTCTCTGGTCAACAGGCAAATCAGATGTAGGACTTATTCATACAGCAGGACCAGTTACTATCATGCCAAAGTCAGCATTTAGACCACAAAAGAGACAATATCCCTTAAGAAAAGATGCAGAAGTAGGAATCAAACCTATAATAGCAGCTTTACTTAAGGAAGGAGTACTGGTGGAATCTCCTGATTCACCATGTAACACACCCTTATTTCCTATTAGGAAAGCAAATGGAGAATGGCTTATGGTCCAAGATTTACAAGCTGTAAATGATGCAGTAATACCAAGGGCACCTACGGTGCCAGATCCACACACCCTGTTGAATGATTTAAAACCTCAACAGAAATATTTTTCTGTGGTAGATATCAGCAATGCGTTCTTTTCAATACCAATACACCCTGACAGCCAACATTGGTTTGCATTCACATTTCAGGGGAAAAGGTACACATACACGCGACTACCACAGGGATATTGTGAAAGTCCGACAATATTCTCACAAGAGATGGCAAGCAACTTGGCAGGATTTACCCCAACGAGAGGCAGTCAGATTTTACTTTATGTTGATGACATCCTGCTGGCAGCCCCCACCCAGCAAGATTGCAAAAAAGATACCATAGCGTTATTACAATTTTTAGCCACTCAAGGACATAAAGTAAACAAAAATAAATTGCAGCTTTGGAGAAAGCAAGTTAAATACCTAGGATATGTAATATCCAAAGAGGGTAGAACATTAGATGAGGACAGAAAAATAATGATTTTACAAGCACCGAAACCCACTACCAAGAAGGAAATTATGTCCTTCCTGGGTACGACCAATTTTTGTCGGAGCTGGATTCCAAACTATGCCTTGGAATCTGCACCTCTGACTAACTTAATATATAAGAAGCCTATGGCAGTATAAGATTTATTGCAATGGACACCAGAAGCAGAATCTGCTTTCTGCAAATTGAAACAGTTGCTAGCATCCTCATTAGTTTTAGGATTACCAAACTATCATAAACGAGGTGATTCAGCAAGTGTCAGCCATGACCAAACCGGGCCCAACCCCACTGACGGACTTTTTCCAGAAATGGTTTGGGGAGTTGGTAACATCCTAATGAACATCTTGATTGCCATTTGTGTAGGTATGATCCTGTTGGGAGTATGTGTTTGTTGTGGCATCCCCTGCATGAAAAGATTGATCAAAGATTTTATAGACATGTCGGTTTCTGAAACCTTATATCAAAGTACTGAGTTTGAAGAACTGTTAAAGACTGAAATGCTTTCATAAGTTAAACTGAATGACTCTTCTTCTTCTTCTTTCGGCTTTTTTCGGTTTAGGGTCGCCAGCGCTGCGGATCTTGTGTCCCCATTGATGATTGGCAGTCGACGTTTTACGGTGTGTCGAGTTTGCCAGCCCCACCACACAGACACCACACTCCACACACCACACACACCTAGGGCCAATTTTAGCAAGCATGTCTTTTGGGATGTCTTTGGGATGTGGGAGGAAACCAAGTTAAACTGAATGACTCTCTTAACTGCAAATCCTGAATGGAAGAGGTTAAGAGAAGAAACAAACTGTTTATGCTTTTGAAAGTAGAATAAAAGTATAATAGGGGGAAATGTTAAAAAATTATGTATTAATGTGTATATTAGTGCTTTTAAAAGCCCAAAAGGGTTAACACATTTATTCTATTTCATACTGCATAAATCCATATAAACTGTGAATGCTTTCTGACCTTGTATTTTGTCAGCACAGCTGAAATCTTGCTTATGCTTTTGGAAATTTACTGAGAAGCAGATGATTTTCTGCTTGGTTAGGAAAATAATGAATAGAACAATACTGTTTCTATAATGTTAGTAAACATAGACAATTAGCTCTGTTTGTGCTATGAGAACATACACAGCTGCAGGAAGGATAGATAAGTAGAACAAAGACTGCTTGAAGAATATGAACTATAATCTGTGTTTGCTTTGTGCTTGAATTAGCAGAGTACCTTGAAATGTAACATAGCATTGTAGAAATAATTGTAACTAGCTAGTGGCCTCCAAGGCCATGTTATTTTTCAAAAAGTTTCTCACAAATCTAGTAATGTATTGTCATGTCAGCAGAAAATCATGAATAATATCTACTGTGAAAACAATATTGTAGGCTTGTATTTGATTACATCAGCTTTAGAAGGCAATGTCTTGTAAAACAGTATAAGAATGGCTTCACTTCCTGTTACTAATCAGACAAACTCTGTATTTTTGCATGTTTTTGTCTCCTTGCTGTAAGAATTAAGTGTCTTAACCTGAACCTTACGTGTATTGGTCTTTGAAGTTTTTTCCTTTGACAGTGATGCACTAGCTAGGTAGGAGTTCTAATCCCAGACATAGCAACTGTAAAACTTTGTCTGTTTGTTTGTCTGCGTAGGGATCAATGCTTTTGAGGCCATTCACAGTTGCTACAACTTCCATTGCCCTACTTTGGCAAGTTTGCTGATGTCATTCACTTTGAAATACACCTTTGGGGAAGAAGTAGTCCTGTAAGCTCCATGGTGCATGCTATAACTGTGTAATTCTGTCGTGTGATGTACTAGGTAGGTAGGAGTTCTAATCCCAGACATGGTAACTGTAAAACCGTGCATGTTTGTGTTTGTTTGTCTGTGTAGGGATCAATGCTAGTGAGGCCATTCATAACTCTCTACAACTTCCATTGCCCTACTTTAGCAAGCCTGCTGAAGTCATTCACTTTGAAATACACCTTTGGGGAAATAGTAGCCCAATAAACTCCATGGTGCATGCCATAATTGTGTAATGTGGTAGTGTGATGTATCCCAGACATGGTAACTGTAAAACTGTGTGTGTCTGTGTAGGGAGCAAAGATAGTGAGGCCATTCACAACTCTCTACAACTTCCATTGCCCTACTTTAGCAAGCCTGCTGATACCATTCACTTTGAAATACACCTTTGGGGAAGGAGTAGCCCAGTAATCTTCGTGGTGCGTGCTATAACTGCATAATGCTGTAGTGTGATGTACTAGTTAGGTAGGTGTACTAATCCCAGACGTGGCAACTATGAGATGTGGTGTGTGTGTGTGTGTGTGTGTGTGTGTGTGTGTGTGTGTGTGTGTGTGTGTTTGTCATATATATCCTGTGTGGAGGTAGCTGTGAGTGTTAATAACAGGACTTTCTTCTATGGTGGGCCTATTATATGTCACAATGTCCACCTGACAAGGATAACAGATGTCAAGCAGCATAGGGGCTGGATTAGACAATCCATACCCCTACATGTGACATCAGAGCTTGGGGTACAATATAGGCAACCCTTGTATTACCCAGAGAACACTCTCCACCTGTGTCTCATACAAAAACACACTTGGCTAGGCAACAACCACTATGTTGGTAGTTCCCTGCATGTTGCCCACAGATAGTAACCATGGTGTGATTGCAGTAGACTACAAAGGACATGGCACCTTGTCCCATACCTACAAAAGGCAAATCACTGCATATAGTGCTCCTTCTCTATGTTCCTCAATGGATGCCTGCAACAACTGTAGAGCCAGAAAATGTAACCCACAAAGGACATACCATACCTTATACACATGCCTTGTATGGACAAATGCCACTGACACCAGGGAATCCTTGAATCATGCTGTCAATGTAGGTGCAGGGTCAACCTGGTGTCCATTGCCTGTTCTCACCACATGAGGTCAGGAATGGCACATCTGATGATAACAGTCTGTCTACACAACATGACCCAGACACCCCAGGTGCACTTCCACATGTCACAGAACATGCATGTGGGACATGTGCACATCCCAGACACCATCCATGTTATGGAATATAGAACACATACATGGCAAGCATTGCACAGCACTGGCCACCCACAATAGTAACCCAGATGATTGGAATGTGAATACAATACCCACCAGTGTGGGGCAATCCAGATATTACACCCCTGAGCCACACTGCAGACCATTGTCATGTGGCCTGATGCCAAGGAATACCCTTTACCTAGCCTTGTACAGCCTTCTGGCACAGTCAACCACTACACACCTGTGAAGCAATGCACCCATGCATGTCAGTACTGGCAAACCTGTGTGTGTGTGTGTGTGTGTGTGTGTGTGTGTGTGTGTGTGTGTGTGTGTGTGTGTGTGTGGAGTATACTGATTTGGATGCCATTCACACTCACTATACCTCCCATTGGCCTACTGAAGCATGCCTTCTGATGTCAGACACCTTGACATACCCTTTGCCTATATATCATCCTGATAACCCCTGTGGTGCATGTGATACCTGCATATTACTGTATTGTGGCAAACTAGCTAGTTAGGAAGTCTAATCCTGACCCTGCCAACTGTGATAATGTGTGCGAGTCCCTGAGAGAGTGTGGCTGTGTCAACCTTGACACCTGTTCTTGTGGACAGGCATGTGTACTACACCTACCTTATCCCTCATTTATCACTGTTGCTGATGTCACTCACTATCATATATACCTTTGGAAAGCACCCCAACATGTAAGCTCTGTGGCACATGCAATAACTGCATAGACATGTAATAGCAACACATAGTCAGACAGGGGTTTGAAACCCTATACTGGCAAGTGTGTGACACAAACATGCTTAGAGTTTACTCTCCCACGTCCTCCCTGTCTTACTTTGTCTCTGCCTGTCTCTCTCACTCCCACTCTGGTAGATGTGAAGAAGTCCACCTGCTTTGCTTAGGCAGCAGCTTGTGTTTTATAAGTTATGCTCATGATCAGCTGATGGCCTCTGCACAAATTGCAGTCCCCCACTAGCTAATTGCATGTGGAACAGCTTTGGTAAAATTCCCATAGACAATTTAGTGGAAACACTCCTATAACTAGGAACATCATGTAGATGTTGGCTATTTTCATTCACTGTCAGCAGGACTTCATGTCAGTGTTTGGCAAACAGCATCAGAGATGATAGTGGGATACACCTCTAACATACAAAGTGGACACAGGCCAACAAACAGGAGGGGGATGTTCCAGACATGACTGCAGAATGTAAGTGTTGCTCTTCTACATTTGGAGTAATGTTGGTTTAACAGGATTTGTGTGGATATGGCTGGTCTACATGATTTAATACCTTTCATGACAGTGTTATGTGTTTGAGGAAACTCTGACCTGTAGGGATATCTGCTGACTGCCCAGTGTTTGGAGTTTTACATGTCTTGTGTTACTCACAGATTGCATATCTTAGAACTGCAGAAGCATACTATGAGGATTGCAGTCAGCACATGGTGACAGCCATGAGAGTTACTGACTTCATATCCCAAATAGGACACATGTCACAACAAACCCTGGTACAACAGTAAATGTATGACGTTATCACATCAACATGTCAATACTGGCCCTGTGTTTATGCCTCCAGCTACAAGTCTGTCAACCTTTGTACATATGCCATGCAGTAAGAGGTGCATATGTTCTGTACACCATAATTAACTGACATCATACCTGATAACAAGCCAGTGAGATATCAGACTGCTAGACATGTTATGTATAGTAGGGGTTATATTTGAGGACATAACCTAGGCATTCTGTGGTTGTGTATACAGTAGTGAGGCCTCTGTACTTATGGTGATTGTCGACAGTATGTGCATTGCAAACACATATCTTGGCCTGTGTACAGACTGTGGTAGATGCCATTGTTCTTGGTCCTATTCTATCTGATGTTACATGCTGCTCCAGTGTATGGTACCTTATCAGCTTACATGTTTGTAGGACCAAATACACACATGTCCCATACCACAGACAGGCATCAGACCGCACTGTGTCATTGCCCAGTATATGTAGGGTTAGTGTGTGAGTGGCACATATGAAGATGGTGTTGATCAGACAGTCCATGTACTGTAATAGTAAACGTGCTTACCATATGTGGCTGTGCTCACATTGGTTGTGGGTATGTACTTTCACACAGGTCTCTGTTACTCTGTGCTGTGACATGCCTGTAGAGCCTGCTATATTTGCAGGTACGTGTATATTCCCCCATAAGAAATGTAGGTCAGTGTTGTGGCAGCCTGCCTGTAGTTTGCACAGTGCTTTGTTACATGCCTAGCAGCTTAGTGTAATTACCCAGTGTGATGTTATGTACAGATATTTGCCAGATGTACTGCTGCCAGGCCACCATAACTGTCATGTATTTCTGACAAAGCAGTGCAATGCTATACAGATGTATGTCACTAACTAGTGGGTAGTATGTGGCCATGTGACCTCTACACCACTGGTTATTATGTGTCAGGACAGACAAGAGTGTGTGACTGCATAAACTGTGTGGGCATATGTAGTCCACTATTTACATGATATACCCATTTACATGGCTGTTAACATCCACATTGTCAGGCTTGGTCCACATGTTTCACACTAAGGGGAGCTGTGTTTACCTATGGACTGATCAGAGTGTGCCAGACTGTCCACATTTATTGGTCATATCTCTGCTGTAGTCCACAGGATCATTATTGTGATATCAATGGTACTGTACTATGATGACCTTGGGATGTCTGTCAGAAACTGATGGCATACATGTCAATAGCAGATGTGACCTCCCACACACAACATTTCTGTTAAGGTTACAGTAGCAACAGTCTACATATATATCTAAAATACATACATGAAGTCACCTTGCACGAAGAGTTTGAGACTATTGGTGCTGAGGTATGACTCCACTCCATGTTTTCTATATAAGGTAAACATATATGTATATATATATATATATATATATATATATATATATATATATATATATATATATATAGCCATATAGTCATATATCTATATAGATATATACACACATATGCATATCTGCATATATATATATATATATATATATATATATATATATATATATATATATATATATATATATATATATATATATATATATATATATATATATATATATATATATATATATATATATATATATATATATATATATATATATATATATATATATATATATATATATATATATATATATATATATATATACATATATATATATATATATATATATATATTATATATATATATATATATATATATATATATATATATATGTATATATATACACACACACACACACAGATCTATATATGACCATATATATGATGACTATACAGATGTATATAAATACATATATATGTGTATGTACATATACACATATATCTACATATGTATATGTATATATCCATATCCTTGTCATGTGTAAACATTACTGTTGTGTATATCTTCCTAGATGTATCACACCGTATGTATCTGATATGTGTATATTGAGATATAACAACATGTGATGCAACAGTAATATCCCTAACAAGTACTACACAATTGTAGAAGTCACAACAATTGTTCAATACTATTCAATATGTGTACTGACAGATATATTGAGAAACAACTGTCTTCACAGCTGTCATGGAGTAGTGGTTAACTGTTGTGACTACAGTGTACATGGTCCTGGGTTCAAGACCTGAAAGGGCTGTTTATTTTGCTGCTGGGCAGAACAAGGGCTGCTAGATACAGAGTGATTAAGGCAGTTTTGTGCAGCTTTAAACACGTTTGCCTGAAGCTAAATGGTGCTAAGGTATGATTAAACATACGGGTGCTTATACCATGTAGGCTTCACTTACCAGTGCACAAATGTGCTTAGCTCTTATATTGCAGCAATGCTGATACCTGCTAAGTATGGCAAAGCCCTGGTAACCAGTGCTCACACTATAGTCTGATAACATAGCAGGGTAATGACATCTGCAATAAGTGTATGTAATGCCATGTACATAACATGCGTCTATGTGCTGTCATTACTGTAGCAAGGGATGTGAGTCTCCTGTCTGGGACACTTGAGTATATATGGCTTGCACAACACTCTTATCTGTGTGAATGTGTTACATACAAGGGTAGTATCCCAGGTTATTTGCAGTCACACTGGCATGTAGTGTATCATTACATTACAACTGTTGACAGTGCTTTCCCAAGTTATAGTAGATTGCTAATTGTAGTACTGGAAACAAACACCCCTGCATGCAAAGATGGACTCTGAGTCCTCACTGTCATTTTCTTGGTGTGTGAGCTATGTCTCATTATATTTCCTACTGGATAATGATCTGATATGTGGAAAATAAATTGTAGACTACTGTGTGTATAGCACATGTCAGTGAGGGCTGCCATCATGTAGTAATGGCATACCTATCGGTGTCAGACGTCTTTCTGTCAACACATTCATCCTAATGCATAGCTAGTTGGTGAGCTGATGTATGTCAGTCCCTGTACGGATGTGCAGATGGCAGGTATCCATCTTGGATACATACAGGCAATCTATGCTTGACTGACACTGACATCTCTGCCCAGCTGTGTTATAACAGATATGACTCAACACCCTGTATGCACCACATGCCATGGATACCTCAGCTACACTACCACAGTCAACAGAATATGCTTGGGTACAGGTCTCCAAGACCAGCACTAACCATGTTATGTAATACATGTCGCATACATGTCAACTGGAGCCTCTCACCGGCCCTCTGCAGGAGGGACCCAAAGGAATGGCTGATGCATGTCACTCTCACCCTGAGGGTCACCACAGTAGTGTCTGTTGATAGGTGGCCTGCTAGCACATGGCAGTTGGCATGATACTGCTGTACACACATCCCCTACACTTCCCATCTCTCCATGGACAATAGCCTGGTACACACCTATGAACACCTGCACCGATGTGCCCCAGTACTGACAAATGTGTATGTGTGCATTACTGAGAATATCAGTGTCTGTGTGTTTGTAGACCTGTAGTTGGGAATACCCTGAGGCCCTTCACACCCACTGCAGCACCCATTGCCATAGTTAGAGGTGACTGCTGCTGTACCGGACATTACATGTACCTTGTTACACTTCTTTCCCTAAGGGCTATATGGGCCTGGTAGTACCAGCACAACACTGTTGTACAAATGGGTTGATAGGCATGGGATACCCACTGAGTTCTGGCAAGTGTGTGTATGTATATATGTAGGGTACAGCATTCTGAGGCCACATACTCCTATTGCAATATGCATTGCCACACAGTATTAGGGATAGTGATGTTGCTGCCCTTAGGAGAGGCATAACAATGCATCACCCTACTATGCTAGTGGCATGTGCATTAGATGCATATCCCTGTATTATCACTCTTGGTATGGACAAGGGGTTGTATTGCAATCCTAGTCAATATGTGATGGTGCATATGTCAGAGTGCCATCATGGGTTCCAGTGCATACAATATCCACAGTGGGGTGTGGGTACTGGGTATACTGTTGTTACACCATGGCACCCCCGGTACATGTCGCATGCACCACTGTATGGTGACCACTGTCACCATCAACCATACAGGTAACTGATACTATCCAGCCCAGTTATGCATGTGCTGTGTGCAACCTACCTGTAACACAATGGACACACTGACAAGGTAGTTAGCACTGATAGGCCAAGGTCTCTCAGATGTGTGTCTGACTGTTATGTGTTTGTCAATGTGTATATGACGGTATGTCACACTATGTATTGTCCATATACAACCATTACATCCCCCATTACCATACTGTACATGCCTGGGGATGTTCTGCATGTAACATATAACCTGGAACACACCTCACCCTAACAGCTGTGTGGTGTGTGCAATTAAAGCCACATACATCAGTAGCACTACATACTTAGGTAGGGATCTAGTCCCAGTGTTGCCAAGTAAAAGTGTTCGTGTATGTGGAGGGATCTACTTCAGGCTGCAGAATATTCATGTCCCGGGGATCATCTGTCAAAGAACCATGTGGCTTATACTAAAATGTCACAGGTATCATCCTGTGGATATACATTCCATCACAACTACTGTTAGCTGTGTAAATGGCCTCTTCCACACTGTATAGGTGTGCAGCGATACTGAGGTTGGTAAATATAGCTGGGTGTGGCTGTTGTGGACACAGCCAACATCATTGCAGTTACTGTTGAGTGTATCCCCCCATGTAGCTGGCCGTAATACTGTACAGTTCATATTAACAGGTTAAGTATTTGTCTATCACACTATCTGTGGTTCTACAGCATCTCTCACCCTCCAAAGGTAAGGGGTGTGCCACCCACACCAGCACACATATGTTTACTGTGTTGAGGATTGCAATACATTGTGGAAGGGGACATAGGGACATACACCCTGCTGGTACCCTCGTCATTGACATTAAACTAGCAGACTGCTTATTCCACAATGTATTGTTCTCATAGTCTAGCTTGGTGGATTTACACAAGCTACAATGGGTTCCTTGCACAGGTACATACATCCATGTGTACAGTATTCTCTGTGTAGTGCAGCTACACCTAAGCCTCTGTGTGTGTTATACACAAACATGTGATGTGTACCAGCCAGTACAACTACCATTGCCCACTGTAGAAGGGCTGCTAACAGCAGCCACCATGCACTCACCTGTATACACCACCCCCAAACCTACTGGTCATGTGGCACAGGCAGTAACTGTTATACAGACATGCGCCATGTGTTCACCTGTACCCAGGATATGGCACAGTCAAAGTGTCACCACAGTGCCATACCCCTTGTGAGATATGACAGCAGACCATCCTCCTGCTGACACATGGACACCTACAACACAAATGGATAACATTACGGAGACCACAATCACTCAGTGTTAATAGTTGTAATGCATCATGGGTGGACAGCTACACTACCTGACATGTAAGCATTAAACATTACTGCTGACTACATGTTACACAGTGGTACATTGGTACACTGTAGTACAGTCAATGTGTGCATCAGAACCATATTAGCCTGTCCCTGCATCGATGTTATGGGTGACAGGGATGTGGCACAGGTATCATCATATGCACAGTGTGTGCTGTTGGTTTGCCAGAGAACTAGGTTGGGCCATAAGTTTGACACCATGTGTGTGAGTGAGGGGTTTTAATTACTGATATGGCTGATGTGGTGTGTGTAGGTATGGGGTTGCCCTAGGTGTGTTTGTATTGTGTGTGAGTATGCATGCACACAGTTCTGCCATGTGGCTACCCTATACAAGTGTTTGTTGGACAGCTCCAGACCATACCTGACAGGGTGTGCAGTTCACTGCCTCCGGCCACAGACATGAGAACTGTGCCTGCCAGTGGTTCCACGGGCACATCCAAATACAAGCCTTGATATGCTACTCTCCTCTGATGATGACATATGTCCACTGAAACCAGTTCCCTCCTGGGACTGGTCAGGGCCATGTGCACATGGCCTGCTGTGGTGTGGTGTGGACAGCACCCACCCCTGCAGTGCTGGGGCTGGTACTGCCACTATGGAAGCGGCTTGGTGTACTTGTATGTCCATGACCTCCACATGTTGGTGTTGCTGGCCTATGTCCATGTGGCCATTACACCACTCCTACCACATGCTCTAGCACAGACAATCCATGGTTCAGGAGTCCAACCATCTCACCCCACCATCTATCCATGATCTCTGTAAAATAACGGAGTGCACCTGCAAGATCACAGACGTTGTCACTTACAGCTAAAAGAGCAGCCCTCTGCAGCCTCAAACCCTGTCTGGTGTACCATTCCATACATGCCTGCACCTCTATGACAGCCTGAAACATGCGTCTGGTGGTACCAGATGTGGCACTTCTGCCAGAGTCATGATGACCAGCAGCCCTCTCACAAGCACCCCTTTACATCTGCCTATGTGGTACCCTGCCTGACACCCGGCTATGGTTGCTGTGTCCAGACACAGCAGCCATAGATACCACACTGTCCTGTGCACTGCCACCAACCACCAACTGTCCCTCTGCTATGGCCACTGGTGATGGGGTATCTATAGGCACTGTGACTGTGTGCGGAGATGGGGTGGATAACAGGGGGATGTCAAATGATGGTGCAGTTTTGGCCTCTGACAACCCTGCCTGTGCCTCAACACACCTTTCATCATTTTCAGTGTCTGTATGGACACCAACATCAGATTGCCTGCAGGAGGGACCCTGACCCCAGACACAGCAGCCGTAGATACCACACTGTTCTGTGCACTGCCACGAACCACCAACTGTCCCTCTGCTATGGCCACTGGTGATGGGGTATCTATAGGCACTGTGACTGTGTGCGGGGATGGGGTGGATAACATGGGGGATGTCAAATGATGGTGTAGTTTTGGCCTCTGACAACCCTGCCTGTGCTTCAACACACCTTTCATCATTTTCAGTGTCTGTATGGACACCAACATCAGATGGCCTGCAGGAGGGACGTTGACCCCACCTCGCCACCTGTGAGGGGAAAAAAAGAAACGAACTTTAAGACTTGTACGGCATTGCTTAACAGTACATGCCCACACACACACACACACACACACACACACACACACACACACACACACACACACATACACACCCTGACATTCCACCATAATACCTACCTGTCCCTGAGTTTACATACTGTCCCAAGTTTATTCTCTTACGTTCCCCATCCTGCATCACACTTGGAAACGTACACTCATTAATACCAAACATTAACTTATAATTCTTCTAATTGCCTAGACAAGTGATCACAAAACATGACCTATTAGTCCATTACCACTTTGACTTGATTGGAGTCGGTTTTACAAGGACTCACTGCTGTCATCCAGTGTTCACCCTGGGTTTGTCCAGACATCATGAGCATGGCCCTCATATATTAGGGGCTACTACAGTCACTCAATAATGTCATGCACTGAAGTGTCATATGTAACTATTGCTCAGTAGATGCAAGACCTGTTACTCTATCAATTTATTATGTGGACAACAGCAATATTTGGATACACTCACTGGTGTTGTCTAGTAATTCCCCAAAGCATCTGTAGTGCTGCATACGTGGGTATTCTTTCACCTTTCTGCTGATTGCAATTATAACAGTATACCTGATGTCTAGTTTCCCTCCCAATGCGTGTTCCGTGCTACAGACCTTATTATACTATCAGCTGTCCTGAGATTACATATCAGACAAGTATTCCTGGTGTCTCATGTGTCAGTCCATGTCCATGTACTGCATGATTTCAAAGGGAAGTTGAGATGTATGAACAACCCCACAATCACACATGTGTATACATGGACATACACACAAACACACACACACATACATACACACACAGATCCTGCGTACATCAACCCCTGCCCCTCTCCACCAGATTGCACTTATAGACAAAATAATCCCCCACACACACACTTCAGGTGAGGTTGCAGGAAGATATTACACTCAGACCTTCCATTAGCCACCTGTCAACATATATGGTACTCAACAGCATGCAGTGCAGCTATAATCAATCCATGCTAGCAACAGTATACATGTGTGTGATACATGGGCTGTGTTAGTAGGTGATGCCCCTTCCCCTGGGAAACACTGCACCCATGTACACAGTATTGCTGTGCACCTGTTCAGCACCCTGCCATGTACTGTGCACCATATCTCACAGGTGTGCACACCATTGCTGAATGTGTATTACTGTGTCAGTTATGTCTGTTCAGCTGCTGACAGCCCCTGTGTGTTTGTCCGACACATACCTGGGATGATATGTGGACAGATGTCATTTGTAAATGCCTGATGTCTGATTTACAGATGTCATCATCAGCGGTGCATGTATGACCAATATGATACAATTACACTGACAACCGTTAAACATTACCATGGCTATGGGGAGTGTACACACCCTTATTGATATGACGCCCTCTTCCTTGATATGCCATAGGACCACATTACTGCATATGTTAAGAATACATGGGCCTGATATATGACATATGTCCTGTACAATCAAATGCAGTGTCAAACAAATGTGTTAGTTGTGCTGATGCTGACTAAGATGCATACACTTCATTGGTGCATATGTGTGTATGCCCTTATCATGATGGTTTGTTGCATCTACTGTTATGTGTATTACAGCAGTCACTATTCCTGGCAGGGGTATACTAGCATGGGCCATCTGTATTTGCCAGCATTTGGTCAGTCTTCCCTATGCATATCCCCCAACTCTGCATGATTGCAAGGTCAACTCATGTGCACATCCTTTGGAATTCACACACTGCCGTCACTATTGCTGTGGAGTCAGGGTTATGCCTGACACCGTTCTTGACCCTGACTGTGTGCAGATACAGCTATTCATAGCATCCTTTGGATCCCTGCTGCAGTGCACTGTTGTGTGATGAAGACACCCACACCCCACCTTCAACCTTTTTGCAGATGCTTTACAACTATGGCCTACACATGTGTTTCAGTTTGCAGTGTCCCAAACACTGAACACCACATGCAATAGCCTAGTCCCAGCTAATGAATGTCAAACATACAGGTGTACACTGGCACCGGCATGGTATAGCTGGGGATGGTGGTTCTGAGGTGGGGTGAGGTGTTGGTTGTGCAGCACATGTATCTTACGTGATACTGTCTGTAGGTTTCCAATGTGGTCTTGGTACACCAGTACACATTGCGATGCATGCCTTTTGGGGACCTTTTCTATTATGCATACACTACCTGTAGAGAGGCCTGGCTGATATTTCCTGTAGTACAACTGTCCCATCTGATTACCCTAACCCATGCACCACACATTTGCAGAGTCCAGGCAATTGCTGACATGGATACTGCATAGCTAGTACTTGCTAGACATTCCTGCAACTCCCTCAGTGTTGTGGTATGTTACTAGGCAGCCTGGATGATGGGTCTGTTACATGTGACATAATATGTCTTGGATGGCCATCTATTTATTTCCTACGTTATTCCTGTCCCATACATCCTCGCCATATACATGACTGTCTGCACTGTTTGCCATGGTATATGCAATGGTGAGGTATGGTTACATGTCCAACTCCTGTGTGCTACCTGTTCAGTATGGGGTCCACACCATGGCATGTAAGATGTGTGCAAGGCACAGCTGCTTCTGTTGCAGGTAAGTGGGCACATTTGATGTCGAAACGTCTTGGACAGCAGCCCATTTCTTGGTGTGACATTGGGATGTGTACTTGCTGGAAGGTGCATTTCCATGACAAATGTATTCAGTCAGTACCTCAACAGCTGCTTCCACTATATTCTATCTGGAGTGTGTGCACACATATGCTTCTAGTGTTTGTGAAGGTATGTATTCCCCATATTTGCTGTCCTAAAATACGATTCCATATTACACACTCATTGCTCATTTTAGGACAACATTGCAGGTTGTAAGGGTTGTGGACTGTAGTACTGTGATATGCCGTAGTGTAGATCTGTAACAATTGCCATTGTAATACTGGTATATACATTGTTGTAGCACTGTATAAGGGTGGTGTTTCACACATGTCCCTACTGTAGGCTGTTTGTCCCACCATTATGTTCCTCTCTGTGCACACATTTTGCAATGACAGGATGTTAGTTACA